>NW_019384958.1:12613-149141 GCF_000671375.1 Centruroides sculpturatus | reverse complement strand
CACTGTATATATATATATATATATATATAAATTTCCAATCGCTTTATATACTATTTAATTATTTTTTTTTTAATGGTTTAAGAGCATTTATTTTGTACCATCGCTCAAAGTGATAAACAAGGTGATAATTAGTGATTACATATTTTCGTGATTATAAGGAGTCTATCTAATCGTTTAAAGTAGGGCCGTTGCAAATTACATTTTTAATTATCACGAGAGGTTAATGCATCGTCTAATTATATAAAAGAGTGTATTACTCATCGTTTTTAATAAACTATTACTCATAGTTATTAATTATCATATTATTAAGATTTAAATATGAATTATTTTAAATTAAAATTGTATATAATCTGAAGAAAAAGCCAGTTAATCGGATACAAAAAAGTACCCAGAATTTAATATTTTATGTAAAAAAAAAAAACTTGATAAGGAGGTGAAAAAAAAAGAAATCTTTTTCTATTTCATTCATATATTTTTATGGCTTTTTGAGAGGGGTGGGGGTCTCATATTTGTGAATGATCCGGGCCTCATCTCACCTCTTTCAGCCTCTGCATAAGCGTATACATACAGTTACATCAATGGCGAATTAATATATCTGGAGGCCCTAAGCGCTAATTGATTTCGGGAATGCTTTATTTAATATTTATAAGTTAAATTTAATTAACAATCATATCTATTTGGTACCTCTTAAACTCGGGAGCACCGAGCAAACGAATAAATTTCTTTAAGCTGTTAATTTGTTTGTAAGAAGTTTGTACAGTTTATACAGCATTCTGCAGACACGTGTTTCTAAAACATAAGTGCATTTATACACAGAAATCATCTAAAAATACATTAAAAACTCTCTTTTCATACAAAGAAAATATGAATTAGCCTAACAGAATGTATTGTACTTCATGTAAACTCTTGAATAAACATTCAAATAAAATGGCTTTAGTGATTGTATAAAGAAGAAAATAAATAAAAAAAAAACTGGGCCACTTCTATGTTAAGTAATAAGTTCAAATGTATCATCTTATCAATTTTTTATTTAACGTTTCATTTGTATATTTATTCAAGCATTAAAGGATTTAATGCATAAATATCGCTCCTTTCAAAAGTGCTCTTAGAGCAATCTAGAACCTTTTTTTTTTTTTTTAGAACTCAGTTTTTATAATATTCAAGAGGGGGGAAAAAAAGAAGATTAAAAATGCGACCTTTCAAAAGTAGACTTCGAAACATCGGCGCGACTTAAAAAACTTCTATTAATTGAATCTGTATAATCGAAGCAGTGACTGTAAAAAGGATGAAAAGTTCTTTTCACACACACACAAACATCCGAAAAAAAAAAAAGAAAAGTCCTCCCTGAGCAGGCCATGATTCATTCCAGTTAGACACACCTGTTGGTTCTGCATAGAACCAGTCTTTGAACAACGTGATTTTACACTCCCAGTCTCCCAGACAATCCCTGGGTTCCAAACCCATGACTTTATCGAAACAACTCAGTCGAGGACATATTTTTATGGATATATTCCGAGAGACGGTTGTTTCAGGTATGTTCTAGTATTGACTCTTATCGTAAATTAATATAATCTCCCTTGAGACAAAAAAAAATTCTCCTTATCTTGGTCATAAACTAAAAGGTGAGTAATCGTCACTGTTGATATTTTATCACCGGATTTGAATTGTATATTTTGGAAGGATCAAACTTTTATTGACTCACCTTTGCTGTATTACTTTATCTCTTTAAAGTGGTGAGGAATTTGAGATTTTGTTGCATTTTTAATTTACTTTTTGAAGCTTTTAAAGAAGATAATTATTAAAGTATTCGCTTGCAATCGCTTAAATAATAATATATTTACATTTGAAATGATTCCTAACGCTTACACTAGGTGAAAAAACGGCGCTGGTTGTTGTCTTAACTAACTTAATTACGTAAGATTTTATTTAAAAATTGTAATTTTCGAGTTATTTAAATTTCGAACTGGTTAAAAAGTGATGAAGTTGATGACCCTAAAATGAGAGAAAGAGTTTTTGCCCGAGGTATTTTTCTAGAGTAAGATTACCATCCCGAAACACACGTAAATCATTATAAGAATTGAAGTGTAAGCTCATTATTCAGTCACTCACCCCTACAACATTCGTGTAGATGGATATTTAAAACGACTACTTCCCTAGAAAAAAAAAAAACTTTTATTAATCAAAATATACCTGGAAGGTAAACAAAAGCTTTCTACGTATATATGGAATTTAAAAAAAATGTCGCATCTGGGAAAGGTTATGAGACGATTCTCTTTCTTAGAATAATGGATACGAATTTTTCAAAGGAAATATCTTATGATAAACGAATATAAATAATATTAATCTGTAAATATATGTTACACTTTTATAATTTCGCCAGTGGGGGGAGGTATTTTAAATTAATTTTTATAGGCTACTTCCGCCTTCCGTTTCATTGTTTTGCGTGCTAAACTGTCGTATCGTCTTCTTAATTTTGAATGAATACATATTTTTTTTTTTTCAAGCCTTTTTTAAGTTGTTTTTCTAATTTATGAGATTGTAAATCATGCTTTAAATTTTTAATTAAAGGATTTTTTGCTAATTAAATTCGCAAAACATACTTGTTCATTATAAGTTTGTGAGATTTTTCGCTTAATGTTTACTACTCCATTGAAATTCATACAGGATTATTGTATTGTTTGAAGTGTTTCTTCTTTCTAATTCAATTAAGAATGCACTCTGTGTTTACATTATGAAACCAGTCTTAAAATAGTTGTATAATTATTATTGTATACAGAAAAGTTTTCAAACTATAAGAATAAATTTACAAATATTTACCGAAATAAATGTATTTAATGAACATTTTGCACTTTACGTAAGGTTCATTTATTCGAATACGATATAATTTTATATCTGTATGACATTATTTTGTAATGGGAACGTATAAAATGACGTCAAATTGTACTGTACTGTACACTATTCTGATAAAACGATTGCATTTATAGTCTCAAAGTATAATAGTCGTATTTGTTAATTTACATTAAACAAATAAAAACAGCAATTATCTACAATAATAATTAAGAAAATATATAAAATAAACGAACACTACTTACATTCTAAATCTGTACCCTTTATACAATTTTAACATCCCCTATAGAAATAGAAAGAAAGAGTTTATATGTATGAAAAGATATTTTTTAATTAAAATTATGCAAATCTTACTGAATTTATGTATTTCATTCACGCTAGAATACAGTCGACCCCTCCTATAACACTATTGATTATTCCGTTTTATACGAATTCCATGTTGTACGAGTCACTTAGATTTTACAAATACATGAGCCGTTCACAGCCTGGCACACGTATTTGTAAAATCTAAGTGACTCGTATAACATGGAATTCATATAAAACGGAATTATCAACAGTGTTATAGGGGGGTCGACTTGTAGATTTTTCTAAACAATATTACATTTTATTATTTCTTTTCATAAATTTCAATAAGAAAACAACACATTAAAAACATTCATTTTATCAAAGATTCGAATGAAAAGCATTAACCTCAGGTAAAATAAGTTATACAATGTATAATAATTTGTGTTTCTTTTCGGTGATAGGAGAAACGCCTTGCCTTTCAAAGAATATCTTTGTATTTGAGAAAGAACAGGAATGATGTCTAACACTACATAGTAACGTAAAACCATAATACAAGTCTTATACTTCCCAGAAAAGATGGAGCCGTTTCTTAGCAACTTTCACGTTCCATTTGTTACGAGACTCTGGAACCTAGTTTAGATTTAGAACGGGTCGGTAGCAAATTACTTAACACCCAATACGACTTTTCTCATCCTCGACAAAAAAAAATATACACTCGAAAATTGATAGTGTCGCTCGTATTCTTTATATAAATTACATTAAAAAAAAAGACATCAGCGGCTATTTTACATTTTAATCGAAAAGATAACCTGTAAGCCCTAGTATCAGAACTCGTACATAAACAACCAGTTTTTAATCTGCCAAAATGTAAATTATAGTTATAATGCCTTAAGGATGGAATTAATTCTTGTGTATGTGTATGTGTGCGTGTGTGTTAGGCCTGAATTTTTCCGATTAAATTACTTTCTAAACGCCAGATGGTGCCACTTAAAAATATTTCTCGTAAAATATCCAACCACGTGATCGTCGTCGTGGGCCTTGTTTAGAAAGATGAATATTGCCAGTTCTAAAAGTAACAGGGTATTCCAACGATTTGTAGAATTAGCCAATCGCCTTTTCTTAAAATAGCTTAGGATATTAGTTATACTCTAATATCCTCTTGGAATTTGTCGGTTCCTCATACTAAACAATAGACTATACCCCCTATAACACTGTTGATAATTCCGTTTTATATGAATTCCATGATGTACGAGTCACTTAGATTTTACAAATACGTGTGCCGGGCTGTGAACGGCTCACGTAGTTGTAAAATCTAAGTGACTCGTACAACACGGAATTTAAATAAAACGGAATTATCAACCGTGTTATAGGGGGGTCGACTTGTATAGTATTTATCGTTTAACATGTTTCTATTAAACGTTATTGTTATGCATATTGGACTTATTATTAACATGTAAAAGTAATTTAAAATTAATAACACGTGAGAATTTAGCAGTAAACGTAAGAAAAAATGATTATATATTTAATATAGAATTTAATATTTTAATAAACTATCAAGTTTATTAATGGCGGATGCATTTTTTTTCTTTTTAAATCTACCAATACCAAACAATCTTCTTAGAAGAGCATCTTCGAGTGGATATTTTAAACGATTGTAAAGGGTTCCGTTCTATTTTTAGCTATTGTAGTCTTATTATTGAGGAAACAAGCAAGCAAAATGAATTGTCTTCAATAAATTACCATTCTTTAAGCATATAAAAACTGATTTATTACATAATTTATTCGAGATTTTTCAACTTTTCGCTTGTAGTCGCGATTAATTCGGCCTTATAGCGACTCATTATTGTTAATAAGTTAATGCGAAACTCAAGTTTTTGGGGTGGTTTTTAAGCACGGGGTCATCGATCTCCGGTTTAACTAGAACCACACTCGGATTTTTGGAAATTAAATATGTAATTTAACCATATGTTTTAACTCTTTTAACAGTATCTAAAACCGGAACTATCACTATAATTGCTTAAATTTTGTTTTAATTCCCATTTTAGAGGTGTTAAAATATAAAATTAAATGTATGGTACCGGATACTTGTGTTTTGTATTTAGGGGAAAGAAGAAGAAGAAGAAGGAAAAAAAAAAAATCATCGAGTGCTTACAGAGAGTTATAAATTTCGCAGTGTTTATAATACGCTATACAATTTTCTTCTTTATAACTGTATTTTTTTTTTATTTTGTTTTGTATTTTTTAACTGTTAGAAATGATTAAAATTCCAATAGCAACACTTTGACTCTGTTTACAGTTTCGAAACAGCCGAGAGCGTATCATAAATTCCTAACAGCAAAGCAGTAGCTACCTGTTTGGTAGTATCGAGTTACATGTGACTGTTGACATTCCGACGTCTGGAACGTTAGCGTTTATTTTCTTAACATCCTCTTTTCATGGCTGACCGAATAAAAGGTCCGAATGCTAAACTATTTCGTATACGATATACCTTTTCTTTTTCTATTAAAAGCATACCCGATAGTAGCGCTGGTCTAAGAAAACGGCAATGGTGTAAACTAATCAGCCTTGGCAAGAACTAGGGTCATTGTACTCGACATTCCCGTCCTGTGTGGTCGATCGAGCATTTCAAAAATGATTGTACGGCGGTATTAGGCGTGGGCAGACTCACTGTTGGTTTATCCAAATGTACTCTGCATATTGTTAACGTTTTAAATTCACCCGATACGGGCGGTTTAATAAAGAAAGCGCTAGTAGTAGTATTAGTTGTAGTAGTAGTAGAAGACCTACGCTCTGTAGTTTCTATTTTTATGGCCCGTACCGAAAAAGAAACAATCAATACGGTGCATTAACCGAAAGATTATACTAATAAAAATCACCAAAAACACAAGGTCTATGACATCTACGTACTTAATTAATGTATTCCTTCATATATATATATATATTAAAAAAAAAGTTTTCCTGCCGTAGGACGAGAGTTATCGTTCATATCTGGTTAATGTGCGGACGATCGCCGTTTTATGAATCTGGAAGGAAGAAAAAAAAAAATAAATAAATAATCATAATAATAAACAATGACCGACGACGTTTGTTTGTTTAATACATTTTAATAATACTTAAAAACTTCTATCAGACACCATTAATTGCTAGTGGCATTTAATGACTATTAAAAGACGGATCGTAAATTAAACAGGGTTTAGAGGTACCGACTTGGCAAATTTTAATCCGGATTTTAAGAGGATTTTTCTAGTATTTAAAAATAAAAAAAAAAGCTTTTTTGGGGGGGAATGAGAAAGGTTTCTAGAATGTTATCGAGTTGCGTGCGGTTGATAAAGCAATCAAAAGAGAAAAAACCAGAAGCTCCTAATTGTACCGATAAGGTCGAGATATGCCACGACTTCAAACGATGTCATCTACTAACTTTAATAGCTTATAACGCCAGTCGTTTTGACCCAATAAACGATTTAATTATGGGTTGTAATTATTATAAAAGTGAATTTTCTGTATACGACACTCGGACATATACATTTCTCATTGATTTATTATAGACAGCTGAAACTTCTTCACTATATTATATTACCGTTTAAAACTTGTTGCCTATTTAAGACGTTGGTGGAGACTTTTAATGTTACTTTACTCTCGGTGATTTATAGATTTTTGTGTTGGTCGTGACGTGTCTAGACTAGATTCGTCACGTAAAACGATTTACCTAATTTAACACGATTTATATTGTCGCTGGTTTATTAACGATAATCGTTTTATTTACTGTTGGTGTGTCGGGATCGTCGCGATTCGATACGCAAAAAAAGAAATTCGGTTTCGGCTCGTCTGGATGTTTGATTTAATTCGGCCGATTGGATATGCTTAATTGTACGAATTAACGTATATGTAAGCGTAAGCGCCTGGATTCTGTCACGTGACCGGCCGCTATTGTTCATTGTTCGTTTCCTAGTTTATAAAAAATAATTGGTGACACTTTTTTGATGTCGTTAATGATATTAAGCGTGATTTGAATAGCAAAAGATTGGAAGAATGGAAGAGATTGTAAAAGTAATCGGTTTTCGCTTATGTAATTATAAAGACCTGTAACCTGTGTACACTTTCGTAATTTGTTTTTTATGGTACAAAAAGCAATACGGACGAATACCACACATGACGCAAAAAAGGAGATTGCTTTTGTGTTAGGACCACCGCGTTTGACAACCCGCTGCGCGAACGAGTGACAAAACTTTCTTTTCTTTTTTTTTACTTTGTCAACGTTGTCGTCACTTCTTTGAAAAAACCACGTGTCTTTTTAATACAGAAATCGCAGATGGAACTTCCGGTATGTGTACCACCCTTTACCATAAAGAATGGAGGAAGTTTATCTAACTTAAAGGAAACTGATGTCATCGGCTTTACGTTGAAGAAGGATGCATTGTCGGTGGGGATCCGTTTTCAATATATTTATGTTCTTACGAAGATGTTGAACCTGTGTGTAATGTTATTTGGTCGTTAATACAGATGCGTCACGCGGTTATTGTGCCCCGCGCGCGTGGGTTATGATATTTAATTTAATTTAATAATTCTCTGTCTATATTTATTTACGTTTGTCGCCAGTAACAGTCACCAAAAAATGATAATAACTTATAGAAAATTAATTATTTAAGCGTGCGGAAACACGGATAGCGATTACTTGTGTAAGTGGTATGTCACCTGTCCATGTTGTAAAAGATGTTACGAGATAGCGCACGCAACTGTCTTTCAAGTCACGCATCTTACATGAATTAAACAGATGTATTTAGCATTCGAATAATTTTTAAACGACTTTTTTTTAATGTTAAAAAACAGTTTATATGTTTAACAATTAGGAAAAGCGATGTAATCGACACTAGATTAAAAAAAAAGAAAAAGAAATTAAAAGCCTAAATCTCAACTCGTCGATCCTTAAATATTTAATTTATTCGAATCAAACTTAACAGGCACGTCTGAAAAGAAGAAAGAATTGCAGTGGATGCTAATTACTCTTCATTTATCTAAGAGAAAATAAGTAAGATACTAATTACATCAGACTCCTAGAGCTTTTCAATAGCCTCTTCTTATCTGGAATTGGACACGGTGGCGCCACTGTCGATCTCGTGAAATGACGTCAGCCTAATAGCTGTCAGCGCCACCAAGCTTCACTCGTCGGCCGGGAGCGCCACCACCTTATTGTTTTAATGGAGTTTGGGTGTGTTTTTAAGGAGGAACTTAATTTTTTTAACTTTTACTGCCAAGACATCAAAATTCACTTAGTGAGAATGTTAATTTGAGAAATTCATTCAGTATTACTATCTTCCGGGATTGGTTTTAATTTACCCAAGCTTACCTGTTTAGTCTTTTCGACCTGAAACGTTATAACGAGGATATGACCCGGTAATGAATAGCCCCAGAGCTTAATATCGTTCTGGTTTTAGCGTTATATCTGTCAGCACCGTGTAGCCATTAAGTAAATCAGTGCCACGTTTGAATCGAATAAAAGAGCGTTTTGTACTTTTTTGGATAAATTACACGTTTTTCGAATCGCATGTTGTTTTACTTATCTCCTGTACTCCTAAGTGTTTTTGTTGCAGGAATCGAAAGGCCACCATCTGCAAACTAAGCAAAAGGAAACAAAAAAACAGCAGCATAAACCGGTCTTCTTGAATTCATAATTGCGTTTTTTTTAATTGAAATTATTCCTATTTCCTCACTCGAAAAAGTGCCCTAAATCTGTATAATCTATACACATCGTATTTAATAATATTTGTTATATTTATGTACACCAAAAACTTCGTAGACAAAAGACATTCCTGGCAAATGGGCAGTAAAAAACGAAGCAAAACTATTTAAAAGTCTGCAACAACAATCAAAGCGGCTTCTATCAATGGGTTTAAGTCAGTTCGTGACATAATAAAAATACTTTTATTGAAGCCAGGTTGCATCTCGATATTGACTTTTCCTGTTTCTACAGTTTGCCGTTATATCTTCAATATAAATTTTTATTATTATTATATCAAAGACCATTACTGATTTGAAGCGTTTGTATGTATGTCTGTCTGTCTGTCTATTATGATAATTGGAAAAAAATGAACTGGCTCATCTTCATAGATTAAAAAAAGTAACATTTATAAAAAAACATCTTCACGTATCAATTTCGTATAGACACCGTCCAAAGTTAAGGTCATTTTTTTTTTCTTTTTAAATTAATTTTATCATTTATTCATCGATGTTTTGAAGCATTAACTACTTTTATAATTTGTGTAATTAATGTTTTAACTGAGGAAAAAAAATTCTTGTAAATGTCATATCCTATTTCACCGGAAATGACGGCAGGTTACGCGATCCATAAACTGTTTCTTAGAAAACTGTACTTGAACCGAGGGTTTAAAAAACATTCGTATATTGCAAGAGAATTTGTACAGCAGTGTTAACGATCTTTTAATGTTCGTTCGAAAAATTACGATCTCGGATGTTGGAAAAGAAAAAAAATATATATAAAAGATTTCATAACGTGTCTCGATTAAAGGTCGTTAACGGGTTTTTGCCTCAGATTTTTACTAAAATATGTAAACAGAACACCCGCTAACGAGTTACTGTATAAGAGTCTGTACTCTTTCAAGGTCGCAAAACATCGATGACACAATTCTGTCGCATTTAATATTGACGTATAGGTTCCTTCGATAACTAGATTTAATATCAATTAATTTGAATTTGTTACTTTTAACACCTTAACGATAAGTAATACCGACTGACTGACCTTGTACTTCGTGCTCTAAAAATAAACACGTGTGTGTGTTGACTTTCATTAAAAAAATGGTTTTTGTATGTTAATCGTGTCACAATGAATGTTAACATTGTCGCCGATTTGTCGCGCAATTCAAAATAGATGATGATTGTTGAATGGATACTTTTTATAGGATTCCATTTATAGTACAAAAAATTCCCGAGTAATTGCAGGCATTTATGATTTGAGGGTGTATTAAGAAGGGAATTAGGAAAAGTCCAAAACTATTTGTCGGGTAGCCGATCAAATGGCCTAAAAATGGAAAAAATGGGCTAAAGTTCCTCACTTTCCAGGAGCGAAAACTGGCAGCATTCCTTACTCAAACGTGAAGGATCGCCGAATGCTACTGCAGGATTAAAATGAGCTTGGTGCATTCCTCAGATTAACAGAAGAAAAAAAAAAAACATGTAAAAGTCATTTAATGCGATTTTATTTTTGTAATCAACTTGTATCTGCGTGCTTATCTGATGACTACGAAAGCTTCCATCCAAAATATTATTATTACTATTCTTTTTATTATTCATTTTATTGCCTTTGTCTTCTTCTTTTTTGGCTCTTTTAAATGGTATTCGAATTAATAAGTTCTTGTGTATAATTTTTTTTTTTTCAGTAATTTATAAACTGTAATATTTGAAATTCCTATCGGGAATGTCATTTCTGTTGTTGGAAAGGACAAAAATTGTCGTTTCGACGCAACCAATGAACAGATTAAAGGTTAATTATGAGGTGCAGTGAGTTCCCATGACCGTGACGTGACAAATGACGCTTTGTGTGTGTTGCCTTATACGGCCTACACCTCTTCCAAACTGCCAAAACACCTTTGGGAATAATCGCGCTAGTTCTTTACCATAGCTGTTTTATCAGTTGCGGCGCGGAGTAAATGAAACTTTTTCTATCTTTTCTAAATAGGTTAATTTCGATAGCGGGTAGCTCTTCCTAGTTACAGTTGTTTCTGTGGCGCCCCGACTTCGTTAACTCGTGACAAGCAAGAGCCTCTAATTCACTTACTGGCGTCACATTTGTTACGTAAACTGTTACGACTTTCTTAGTCTCATCGATGCACGGAACATAGCATTTTTCTTCCCCCCATACAGCAGAAGCGGGGAGTGTCCGACTACATTTATATACTATAGGCCTATACGGAAACCAGTTCGACTTTTCGACCTCCCTACTTTTGTCGAACGCCGGGTTTAAAGTTTAATCGCGTATTTGTGATGACGTAGCGCATCATTCATAATATAGCCCAGATATCAAATTCATTGAAGTATTTACAGAGGACGGTGCCATGTGACAGATGGGGCGAGTGATTACTGACTCATGTTGGAGCCTCTTTTGAACCTCCACCTTACCCACCCCAGTCTGAGAGCGGTTGGTACAACCCTCCGTTATCTCATTTCGTCGGCCCTTCTCTACCAGTTCGGCAAGAACAGGTCCACCTGCGGCCCAGTCAGTTAGTGGAGCTCTACATGTGATGGGCAGTGTGATCTCATGACTCGGTAGCTATGCCCAGTGGTAGCATGGCCGCTGTGGTGACGGACAGAACCTGTTCCGATGTCGGTCGGGATTGGGATTCTGACACTTCTTTACAGTGGGAAGAATTCTTTGGTGAGTCATCTTTTTTTGTTTTTTTTTTACTTATAGAACTTTTCGAACAAAGTACACGGACTGTGTTCAGTTACATGCGAGTTACGGGTGTAAGAAGTTCGTCTTAAATATGGAGACGACACGTGTAAACGATGTAGGACCACTAAACTAAATGTCGTCAAGGAAGTGAATGTCCTGGTTGTTTACTGGCTTTTAATTAACTCATCTAATTGTAATTATAGTGAAGTATAGACCGAAGTTAATTAATAAAGATAACACCGTTTTCGCAATAATTAGTTTACCAAGTTAACTCGTCCTACTTTGTGTCATAATACTTTGAGAGGGAGTGATTTGGCAACAAAAGTCAGCCAAGGCTCGGTTCACTCGGGACGAATTCATAAATCATAAAATGAGTTTTGGCAGCATTCGGGCTAGATGATAGAAACAATCCATTTTTTTCCCCACTTTATCCCCCAACGTCTTGACATTTTAGGTGCGGCTAAGTATGACGAGTTTCTTGCCACTTAAGGATGGGAGAAAGCCACTACCATCTTGATTGTTTTCCATCCTTCTCTCGTGAATAATTCATTAGCTGTATTTCCGTTTAATTATATACATTTTTCTAATGTCGCTCCTTAATAGAGCACGCTTAAACGGTATACAATTTCCTACTCGAACCGACTTTGTACCGGAGACTGCGAAAGTTCGCAGATACTTTTCGATGTGTTTACAAAAGGTGGGGTTCCAGAGAAAGTAATGCCGAATTCTATTTTAGGTGGGAGGTCAAATGCTGGCTGGTTAGTACGGTGGGCCCTCACTCGGGTAAAAGACTCCTATCGAGGGGCCCCACCCGGCTTAGTAGGTGGGCCTCGAGTCATAGTCTTATTAACTTAGATGCGATCCCGAATTATGGTAGGTTATTTCCTTTGTCACATTCTTCTAGTAAATCTTCATTTAACATACTGTACTGTACATAAACGACAGACAAATCTGCTGGCATTATTCGAGTAACCTTCGAAACCAGCTGGGATTAAAGTACAACACTCGGATATATTTACAACATATGGAATGCCTTATCGACATTCGGCATCACATAACATCCAGTAAGTTACAGGAAGCAGCTCGGAACAGAAATAGCCCTTAACAATAGAGAGGATAAGTAAACTCTGTTGATGTGGAACCCGCCTTTATTCGAAAACTGTTTCAGTTATAAATATTTAGTTCAACTAGTTTTTATGCCAGTTGGCTAGTGTACAACTCCCATTAAACCCATAAGTTTTTAAATAGTCAGGATTAGGAGGCCCGGTGCAAATGCCACCATTATGTTGGAACATTTTTGGCACAAATGAACCGATTTGTTTACTAGAACTACAACTCGAGAGCTCTCCTCTCCGTATAAAAACGTCATCTCGTCATTGATTCGTAGTGGAAAACGGCACCTCGGACCACCCCTCCGGTGGTCCAACAGAGGTCACCGTGGGAGGCATCCGACCCAACCCATCGTCATCGGGACTTTGCAGAGCCGCCTTCAATGTCCGGCCGGCCATTGGAGGGTGGACCTGCATTTGCGATGATTGGTAGCGTGTCAAGTACAAAAAAAGCAATTCCGTACGGCGAAAATAATCGATGTCACGCTTTTATTATTTTTCCTAATCTAGTTTACACGCCTTCGAAGTATGCGAATTTAATCCGCGATTTTGGACAAATAGGAGCAAAAAGACGTTAAACACTCCACAGAAGCGCTTGTTACGAGTGATCGACCCCATATTAATGTGGAAAAAAATCGCATCGAGGTTACATTCCGCGCGACTCATCCTTCAAGATGACATTTCTGTCAGAGTTAATTAACATCCCAGAACCAGTCAATAAGGCGAGCCTTTGCGTCCTTCAACCTGTTTTCGACGTGTCCTTTTTGCACAAAACAGTCGTGTCTATTTTAAAAATCTAGTCCCCCCTTTTTTTTTGCAGGAAGTTACACTGAGATTAGAAGGAGCAATATTCCTAATTTCCATATTGGTGTTTATCGTCTATTGTTTAGAGTCCATCGAACAATTACTTTGCAGTTGTAGGAAAAACAATTCCCCTCGGTAATTCATTGTGTTGTCAATTACGACGAAGCACTCTCGCTGCGCTGTATTGAAGTGAAAGCTCGTCCGTACCGCTACCACCTCGTCTGACAGGTTGCCTCTCTCTCCCAATGTTGCAGGTATGTGTGCTCCGTTATGCTTAGGTGAGTGACACATTAGGCAAGCGGCCAGAATTCTTCCAGCTGATGTTGATGTCTATATCGCGGACTGATTCTTACTTAAACGAGGTGATGTTTTTACGACACTAGGCTACTATTAGCGACTCTTCTCTCTCGTCTCTCTTGATTAAGTTAAGCAGCAAGTCTAGTATTGTGTTTTTTTGCAGCTCGTTTCTTCTTTTAATTGTATACGTCGAATTATTTTCTGTGTTAAATGCTTTATTTATTAACGATGTCGAAAAATGCTTGCCTAGGACGAAATTCAATTCTGCGCGGAGGACAAAATTGAGCTGTCTTAGCGCACAATGATCCTATTTTGTTTAGGTTTTGATAAAGAGATCCGAATAAAGGATGTTGTGTTTACGAGGGCGACCAACGAGGTCCCTTGTTTTAAGGGTCTCGATGCAATAGCCAAACGAGGATCGTTGTTAGGACATACAGCTTCGTACCCGTCGACGGTAAAGAACGTCGCTGCTAAGGGTAAGTTTTTTTGTATTTGTGATGCCGTAAACAACCTATAGCTTCGTCTAGCCCCTACGTATTATTTTCAATTGTTTGGGCAGATACCGGATAAAGATCGTTTAGACGATGGAAATTAAATTCAATTAGGGTTTAGAATGGATCGATTCCGTTTAATTTAAACTGATTTATTCCGAGTGAGATTAAAAAAGTGTAAATAAACGAGCGTCGAGGGATTACAAGATTCGGAGTCGTCCCTGACCCGTTATAAGGATCGACCTCTGTAGGTCTTGAGAGACACCATATGGCGCCGTCTGCTAGTTGAAAATAAATGTGCCGCTGTCTTGCCCAAGACAGGTGGATGGCCCTTGGGAGGATTTGGTTACTTCCTGAATGGATACAAACTCTTTGGTGATGTAGAAGATGTTTAAACACTCGTAAAATTTATTTGGTTGGATGTACGCGCGAATTACCCCCCCCCCCGTTAATTCCGTTTAACACGAGAATGGCATTACGCGATCGTTTCTCTCTCTCTCTCTCTCTCTTTTCAGCCAAGTTACGGTTTTAGCAGATAGTCGGTATTTTTCTAATGGCATAGTTCCAGGACATCCTTCCAAGATCCTTGACACGATCTATTTGGGTAAAGGGCGAGATTTAGATAAATATTTGACTGTTGCCAGAAGCGGAATTTCCTGAAAAATATTCTATAGTTTGTTAATATCTGCACCAGAATCGGATGCGGAATCTCGACGATGGCATTTTTCATCGATTCGCATTCTTTGCTACTCCGCGATAATTCCAGGAAACTTCTTTTAATGTGGGAATTTCGAGATTTGGCAGTTAGTGCTTTGGACGCGCCGCACCGGAGATAGCTTTCCAGGCATTTTTTTTTTTTTTCGGAGATAAAAGCTACGTTTGCTGACATCTGGCCATTGTTTGTCGAACTACTTTTCGACCTTGAGTAGAGGTGATAGCGCTCGAAGTCGGTTAAGTATCTTCCACTTCTCAGTAAAATGTTTGGGGACGAAAGTGAAAATCGAACCGCGAGTTACGCCCTCGATTTTCTGGTTTACGCACTCGAAACTCTTAAAAATTCATCATCTAACCGTAACGGCGGTATTGCATTTCGATAATTAAATAATACTTTATTGTATTTAATCAAGGATTCTATAAGAGCAGAATAAATTCTTGTAATCTTTCCAAATCCGTAAGAAAACTTTCCAGTCATTTAAAATTCTTCCAAGGATATTTCGATAGATATCAAAACAATAAAGATGTAAATCACGATCCGTCTAAGCGAAAACGTGACCATAATAAACGTTTCCTCTCGTTCTCTAAATATTTATATCCGAGCTAAATTTATTTACACACGGGGGCTCCGATAGACCGAACCGTGCAACCCCCGATTCGTTTCAAATAAATAAATTTTTAAACTTCTAAATAAAAGAAAACGCGTTAAGAACGACATTCGCCATAACAGGAAACGACTTCCGAAACGAAGAAAAAAAAAAAAAAAGAAAAGAAAAAAAAAAAAGAATTAAATTATTGTTTTTTTTTCGATTTTTTCGTAGGATAGAAAATCGTCGCCGATACATAATAATTTTTTACACTGTAATTACTATAAGAGCCGGTTTTGGTTTTTAGCTTTAGGGCTTCCAGAAGAAGGGGCCTTTGAAAAATACATTCGTGTTAAGTTGTAAAAGCAAACGTTTAAGATTCTGTCGTAATTATTATGTAGCGACTTACTTACTAGATTAAGTTTTTATTTTCGTTCCTCCCCCCCCCAAGGTGAGTGTAAAAGTTGTTAACGTGTACGGCATTGTTGTTGTTCTGTGTTTTTTAACTGTAAGTATTCTTGTTTATATTTGTTTAATTTAAAATTACTCTCTCTTTTTTAGGTACATCCGTCGATATTTCGTCCAGTCTTCTTAATATGTACGATCTCATCGCCGCTAGTTCTAAGAGCGAAAAGAACGAGGAGACGAGAAAGATCCCGCGAATTAACATCCTGGAAGTGGACGATGGACACAAGAAACGTCCTCTCAGCTCGAGTTCTGTTTCGTCGTCGTCTTCTTCTTCTTCTTCTCTTCCACGTAGTGGACCGGAAAGTAAAAAATTAAGTTATCTAGCGAGTATAGAAAGTTTAGACGACGAATTGAGCGAAGACGGAACACGTAACATGACCGAAAATTTAAGTAGTGATAACATACAAAATTTGAGCCAAACGGATCGAGTTCTTTTAGAAATTGTCGATTCCGAAAGGATGTACGTCAGGGATCTTCGCGTGATCATAGAGGTGAGAAATATTTTCTTTTGTTTATTTATTATTTTTTTAATGTTTAACAGAGACAGGTGATTACTGTTACCTGCCCCCAAGCAGGTAAGGCACGGATAGGTACGCGCTATTGTTTAACCATCTGCAGCTTAGCAGATGGCTAAACAACAGCTGCTCCGGTGACGTCAGGAGGTAGTTCTCGCTTGGTCATAAAGTCAGACGACTCGGTTAATAACTTTGTCATTGACCCTAATTGAAGAAAGTTACTTTAATTAACCATTTCCCCCCCCAACCGATTTGTTTCATAATTTCATTAGTTATAGGAACGAAGCTAAATTAGATTAATTTATTACGTACTAGGAATATTCATTTGAGTTCCTTACAGGTTAGAAACAAAGGAAGTGTGTAAGGCCTTTATGGGTGACGTGCGGATCCGATTTCCTCTTTTGTTAACAAGAGAGAGAGAGAAGTTGCGGCTCTTCTCCATTATTTTGTTACGCGTATATATAATTATACTAAATTTTAAATATACCAAAATAGTATTTTAGAAAGTGCGTTAACACAACGTATTGTAGTGTGTATATTTTTTTACATACAGTGGACTTCTCGATATAGTGAAGAATTTTGTTTCTTATAACTTATGGTCCTATATAGTGACAGAATTAGCTCAGGCCTTTGAGTGTTTACTGTATCAATTGTCATATTTATTACTGTATTTAACAAACATGCTATATAGCCTACATATAATTTGTAAAATGTGTCGCGGTTGGTTGGTTTGTACTGTGATTCTGTATCAAACGCCGCCATTGGATTAAATTAATTCGTGTGTCGTCATCGAAAGTGAATCATTGAAATATTAATCGAATACATCTAAATAAGTTTATTAATTTTAGAATTAAATTAAAATTTAAACATTATAAATTATTACGTAACATCTAATTTAAATATTTAAACAAAAAAAATCTCAAAACGATCAATGAACTGAAGTCATTATTAATTAATAAGCATTTTAAACACGGAAGTGTTTATTGGCTAAAATTTGAACTTTCAAAAAAAAAAAAAAAACGATCGTACCAATTATCGTAGAGAAACGCTCTTCAGCCGAGTGATTATTGGCTAATTTTAAAATTCGTAATAAGAAAAAGTAAAGTCAAAATTGAAACCGTACATTCGTTCCACCTGTTTTTAATTAATCATAATTTAATACGAGCGACATCGCATACAATAAAACACGAGTGAAAAACCATATGACATCAACTACAGTACTGCAAGTTGTCAATCGTCATCACGGTGGCATACGATAACCTTTTAAGATCGAAATTAACGCGACCAAAACAGAAATATATAAAAGTCAAAAATTAAAATCCGGGTTAAAAATATCATAATTTAAAGTGTTTTGTTGAAACATTTTCTTTCTTTATAAACATACAACAGGAAACAAGCTCTTTAAAATATATATATCTACTTTCAGATAGTATCGTGCTGGTAATTATGTTATTCGTAGCATAAACACAACCCACGATTTGTCTGTATATTGTTTAGGTAATGGCGCCTCTTACCAGTTTTCGATGAATGGAATCTTTTCTAAAAGTCGAGAACTTGTTCTCCTCTTTACTACTTGATCACGTGGAAGCTGATAGATGAAATTTTTTTCATCCATTCATGGCATTACGTTGCATTTCCTGTGTGACCTTCTCCCCATCCTGTAAACCCCTTCGTGGCGCCAGATCAGATTTCTACCCCTCCCTTCTTAAAATTCTTACACTTTTATCATTAATAAGCTTGAAACTCCCTGGATAAAATATGAGATTATCTAGAAGAAAAGGGGGTTAAAAAAAAAAAGGGAGTGATTATGAAAGATACTGTAAATATTATCAGCTTTTAAAATTTTTTCTTCTTCTTTTTTTTTAATTCTAGGGCTACTTGAAACACATAAGCGAACAAGAGGGTAAACTCAGCAAACAAAGCTTAAAAGACCTGTTCAATAACATAGAAGATATTTATAAATTCAACAGGTGAGTTTGCATTCTGGGCTTCCTCTTTCGGTTCTGCGGACGGGCATGCCGGTCGGTCTCTCGTGGCCACATTTCAAAATATCCCAAACGCGGATTCTGCTGAAGCAATTCGATCCTTACAGGTCAACAAAAGGAAATTCGTTCTTATTCCCTGTTTCTGACAACCGGTTGAAATAAAACTGTCGTAGTTTTGACCCGCAATGATATGTGTAATTGGTACCACTCCAGTGTTACAGAAATAATCTTGTACATTGTTTACATTATAAAGTTCCAGTAAAGTTGACAAGTGTTTCTTCAGACAATGAATCCATTGATTGTGGCCTCATTATTACCAGTTCACACTAGCTCAAAACATTTGAAATTTAAATGCTGTTGTTCTAAACATTTTTAAAATTGTAACTTAATTTCTTTTGGCCGAGAAAAAAGCTTGGGTTTTATGCGTCCAATTGTCCATCTGTCCCGGCGTGAGATTTACATTATGCGATTATGTAGCTCAAAAAAACTGAAAGATAATCTTAGTAAAACAAACAGAGTAACTCTTTGTGTTAAACTTAGTCGCATTATGTTTTTGCCATATGCTGCGTTGTCACCTTGAGTGATGTAGTCGGAAACATCATACCACTACAATATTCTTGTTAGTAAAACTTTAAGTGCATCTGCAGAGAAGGTATTGAAGAAAGTCGATAGGTTACAGAGTAATTTGAAGGTCGGCCATTTGAAAATAAGCTTTTTTCTTCCTCTGATATTTAAGTGCGCTGCAACTGAGGAAGTCTAACAAGTAATTCTCTGTTTATTTTTCATCAGATTATTTAATCAAATGGATTCTAATAAAAATTTTATGATTTCAGCTCATTTCTGGAAGAACTGGAAATGTGCGGGTTGGATCCGGTTGCTATTGCAAGATGTTTTGTCAAAAATAGCTTTGGATTTGCTGTTTATACACAATACTGCACTAATTATCCGAGGTAAAACACACTTAAATAAGTTATAAAATTACAAATAAACACCCACTTAAGAAATATGATCTTTAATTTCATTTAGGACAGTCTCGGTGTTGACTGAATTGATGAGGAATACAGAAACAGCAGAGATATTTAAGGTAAACAAATAAAAAACAACAAAAATTAAAAAGCATTTTAATAATTAAGAAAGTGTTTAAAATTCCCATATATCTTAGGAACGACAAAATGCTCTTCATCACGTCCTACCATTGGGTTCGTATCTGTTGAAACCCGTTCAGAGGATACTCAAGTATCATTTGCTTCTAGAGGTAATTTATATTAGTTATTATTTTTAAGTTATTAAATTATGGAATTATTTATACTAATATTATATATTATGCTTTTTAACAAACAGAATATTGTAAAACATTCTGATAAAGACAATGAGGGTTATCCAGATATCAAAAATGCACTCTCTGTAATGACAGGTATAGCATTTCATATTAATGATATGAAAAAAAGGCATGAGAATGCTATACGTGTGCAAGAAATTCAAAGTTTATTATATGGTTGGGAGGTAAGATATACTTTTTTTCTAATTACATAATTCAGCTTTTAAAACTATTTTTCTGTAAATTTGTACTAAAGAATCTAAAATCTACAAATTTTATAAACACAACCAAAGGCATAGTTAAATTTATAAACCCCACAAGTGTGGGCTCATAAATTTAACTATACCCTTGGTTGGTTTATAATTTTTACATGCTCTATGTTATCTGTAGCTGTTAGTAAATGTTAGTATGTAATATATGTGTATGTACTTTTACTTACCATTTTTACACAGCAAGTTTAATAAAAATATAGAGTTGTATAGGAAAGTAAATGATAAAAATGACATATATTTACTTGTTCTGTTTAAGTGGTAGCATGAATCCAACAGGAGAACCATGTTAAATCTGTTAAATGCAATCTTAGCATTTCCCTCTAATAATTCCAAAAATAAAGAAATTAAATTGTAAATAGTACAGATTCCTATAAAATTCAAGTACTAAATATAAAGCCATTCCACTTAAGAATGTAAAATGTAGTTATAATTTAATGAATTAAGCAATTTAAGAATGATGCTGTTCCAGATAATTATAGATACATGTGTATTGAAAAATACAAATGTGAATCTTTCATTCTTATACTGTTTAAAACAACAGGGTGAAGATCTTACAACTTATGGGGAGTTGGTGGGCGAAGGAGCTTTCCGTATGTTTCGCGCAAAGGCGCTCCGCAACCTCTTTCTATTCGACAAAATGCTATTGATTTCAAAAAAGAGGGAAGATGGAATTTTATGCTATAAAACACACATAATGGTAAGCATTGTTATTTTAACTTCACCAGTAACTATTTTCATAGTCATGACGATTAACATAATGCTTTCAGTGTTCAAACTTAATGCTGATTGAAAGTATCCAAGGAGAACCATTATGCTTCCATGTTATCCCATTTGATAATCCTAGATACCAGTATACATTTCAGGTAATTTATTAATCATTGAAACTTAGAATTTTACATGAATGATTTACTTAGTTAATGATAATTTAGAATGTACTTATGTATATGAAGATTTCTAATTTAATTATTGAATTTTAGTATAGTACTGTACATAACATCTCGAAATTATCACTTTAGGCTCGGAATGTCGAACAGAAACGTGAATGGTGCTTGCAGTTGAAGAGAGTCATCTTGGAAAATTATAATGTGGTTATACCTTTGCATGCTCGCCAATTAGTCATGGAATTAGGTCAGGGAAGACAAAATGGTAAATATAATCTGAATTTTTAGCTATCACAAACTATTTTTCTGTTAAGTCTTCTTTCAAACCTATAGTCTTATGCAATTGAGATGTGAAAGCCTGTATGCTTTTGCAATACTAATCTGCAGATTTCTATCATACCATCACTTTACTTAAGAAACGACTTCCTCGTTGTTCTCAAATTTCATCTTTCAAATGACTGAAAAGAGTTAATTGGAAGAAACATGATCCAGGCTGTAAGATATGTGACAAGATGTTTCGTGGTAGTCTCTTGGATACATAGACTTGTTTAAGACATTGTATTATGGTGAAGAAGTGCACTTTCATCATATCTCAGGAAGAATTTGCTTTAGGTTCTTTACAGCTTCTACATATTGCTCTTTATTTAAAATGCACATCACTCATAGAAATCAGTTTCAAAGATCTCTACTTTATTGTTGAACCTTGTGCATAAGATTGTAAGATACTTGAAAGATACAGTACAGAAATAGCTATTTTTTCCAACCAAATTTAAATGAGAAACTAGATGTGTTTCATTAATTTATGGATACTGCTTATAGAATATCAAATTCAATAGAGTCAACTTTTGTTCACCTCTGAAAATGACACTAAACTGAAGTACCTCAAACAATAACAGCTATATTTAAATGATAGGGTATTTATGATGGAAGCTTATCTCACTTTTAGAAGAGCTGCATTCTATGAAAACTATAAACACACATTCTGATGGAACAATTTACAATCCTTATTTCATTTCTGTTGAACCACTTTATTGGTTGGCATCATCTTTTCTTGAGGAATTCTTTCTGCCATTTTTTAAATCACAAAATGACTCTGATCCATTTGTCAGTGAATTTAGATATAATCAGTGAATGTTGCTCCAAGGAAACTTTGTTAAGCCAATGGCTTTTACCATAGAATCTACACTAATAAAAAAATGAAATCAGAAAATGTTTTCATGACCTTTAAGAAAGCCGCAAATGCTAGTACAGTTTTAAAAGCTACAGATCATGAATATCCCTAATGAGATATAATAACACACTTTGAGTTTAAGAGTTTGAAAGCCATGTTATTTGGTGATGATGCCATTTGCAATTTTACATTTAATAATCTACAGCTACTGAAGAGTTTTCTGTTTAATATTTATGTAGACGATCCATTCACAAGTATTTGCTGGCACTTTAGGAGGGTAGCACTACTTCAGTGGACACTCTACTGGAATTTGAATGTATTTGCCACAACAAAATACTATAAATCTGTTTTACAGATGAGACTGGAACAGTTAAGTCACCAGCCTACCATTCTGGGGACCCTGGATTGAATCCAGATGAGATCTCCTGGATATGCAGGGCCCTACTTCTTACCATGCAGTCATTCCAGGCCTAGCTAAATCCACAATGAATGTGATTAAAGGCCCTCTTAGTGCCCACAGGGTGGAATGAATAAAAAGAAAATATCTGTTTTATGTAAACATATACAAGAATTTTCATGTAATATAATAATTTTAAAAAATTTTTTAATTTAGATGATTCCCAAATGGAAAAAACTTCTTCTAAGAAACAGTTATCGGCCCCTGAATATTTGGAAAAACGGAAACAAGAAAGAAGAAAGTCAGAAAGCAGTCTGAAAGCTTTCCGGATAAAGAAAAGTAAGAATTTTATACAGTTTTTTTTTTTTTAAATTACGAATAAAAAATTAAAACAAAACATTAATATATATTTTTTTCATTTTTATTTTTATAGATGTTAAGAAGGTAAGTCAAACTTTCGTTATCTATTTTTAATATTAGAAATAAAGTTTAATTAATTAATTATTTAAATAAATTGTGTAAATTTGAAGAATGTAACACAAGTCAGTTTCAAAATTTTCACATTTGTTTTTGGTACCAAATAAGCTAAGCAAATATCATACAATTATTTAATTAAAATGCGTCAATGTCCTTGACTTACTAAAATATAAATTTTAGTCATACAATTATGTTAATGTTGTCACCTAGACACAGCAAATACAGTGTCACAGATTTGACAGCCATTGGCAAAAGGGAAGAGAAATATACAGCCAACACTATGTCCCTGTATATGTTTATGCCTACAATATTGGATAACAAACAAAGGTAATGATGGACAGATTGTCTTTTCTGAGTAAGGAAATCCCATGGACATTACACAACAAAAATTAAAATGATAAATTACCTTCCTCTTTTCTTATAATTGTAAACTTTAATAAATACAGGAACATACAGAACATGGTAAAAGTTGGCAAAGATTGCTGGCCCAGTCATGATACAAGGAACTTCCAACTGTATCATTACATGGGGGGGAATGAACCAGTTGTACTTGTATGTTGATGATTGCTGTAATATAAATCATTATTGTATATAAATTATGAAATAAAACAGATCTTAGGAGAGAAAAACAAAGAACAAACAAACCTTAACAGCTTGATTTATTGATTCAAAATTTTATCAACTTCTTTAACTGTTTTAGTTTCTGGAAACAAATTAATATTTTATTAACAATATACTTTACTTAGAACAATATTTCCATACTTTAAACATATTTTCCAATAAATTGCCCATATTTTTGTGTAGAATAATTTTATTAGTTAAAATCATAGGTATTTTTCTCTATTCAAAAAGTTACTTTAAAATATCTAATAAGGTATCAATTTTTTTCTCTTTTGCAATTCTACATAGAATGTAGGATTGCAATCTAGAAAAGTTACATGTGATCATAACAAATTTTTACATTTAAAACTGCTTCTAAATAGTTATGGAGCATGTCAATTGTTGTTAAGAGAGTTGAGTAGAAGCATTCTGTTAATATTTTTCAACTTCTACTTCAATTAACAGTTTCATAAATTAATATCAATATTCAAAGTCTATTAATTTGATGAAATTGATGGTACATTTTTCACTTAACAACACTTCTAAATAATGGGGATAAAACAATTTATTATTAATGCCTAATTTTATCTGCATCTAAAAAATTAATCCATTTAATTTATATCATTCTCCATTGTTGCTTCTGAGTATTGCTGATCTTGCAATTATTACTTCAAATTTGTTCTTACTTACAAATTTTACAACTGCTTAATTACAGAAGCTGAGAACTCTTAATGGAAGCGTTTTCATAAATATCAGCATATAAATTAGTGGAATTCTGAAGCAAACAGTTATACCATTTATTTGTTTGTCTGGTGTCAGTTTCTGCAATACACAAAATTTCTTCATTTCCTCATCATATTTTGCA
The DNA here is from genome assembly GCF_000671375.1 of Centruroides sculpturatus. Taxonomy (NCBI): domain Eukaryota; kingdom Metazoa; phylum Arthropoda; class Arachnida; order Scorpiones; family Buthidae; genus Centruroides; species Centruroides sculpturatus. The sequence goes on along the minus strand of NW_019384958.1, from coordinate 124,654 downwards.
GTAAATTTTCCACTTTCTACAACCTGTTTTGTCCCCCTGATAATACATTTTCCCGTATTCTTTATCATCCTATTCATTATACTTTCATTTAAATTCATTTCTAGGAGTGCAAAATGCAATTATACAAAGCAATACATTGTGCATATCCTTTGTACATTCTTTCAACATTGATGGCCCATCCAGCCATTAATATGGCTGAGGCAGTTAAGGCATCATCCCACCTTCTGACGATATGGAATTAAATTTCAGTGAGCAACCACCAATTTTTCACAGGTTTATTTTGGATATGTTGCGGACCCTCCCTCGCTACCCAGCTCACATAGTGGCCTGGCCAAACCTATGAAAAAATTTCCTCTCAATGCTCACAGAATGGAAAGAGCAAACAAATTCAATTTTAAATTTATCATTTTTCAAAACACAATTACATAAAATGTTACTTTTATTTGTTTATATAAAAGTTTCAAAATATATTTAGAGAAAGGTCAGATGTACTTAATGACAAATTTCATAACTCCAACTTCAGTGAAAGACAATTTTGGAAAATGACTTTCGTCATCACATCCTCCAGATCAAGAATTTTAAGTGCGTTTCTTTCAAAATCCATTTTAAAAAATATCAATTCACTCTGACCTTTAACTTTTTAAGGAGGTTTAAGAAAAACAGAAGCTGCCCGGGAATATATTTGAAACTAAATAAGATTTTGCCACTTTAAAAAAAAGTCCTCTTGTGAGTGAAGAATGACAGGAAATGTTAAAAAAAAAAAAAAAAACAGTTTTTAAATCTTATCAAATTTACTATCCAGCTAAGTACTGTCCTTTGATAAGTGTTTTGGATAGACACTGGGAATACGCCTTAAAAATAATGGAAAATAAACGCTAATGTGCCTTTTTCACTATTGTTGAGACGTGTTTATCTAAAACTACTTTAGAACACACAAATTTATAATTTTGCTCACATTTGAAACATGGAACAAACAAATTTAAACTGTCAAACATTAAAATTATTAAACTAAAAATTTTAAACTTAATCTAAGACAATCCTTTTTAAGAAATATATTATAAAACAGGAGTACTTGAAACTATTTTTAGACCATTCCACTGTTCTTTAAATGTCCACATGCTTTAAAAAGTCCCATAAACAGTGGGTGTATTGCCCGGTAAAGCAGCTTTAATACAGCTGGATAAGCAAGTCAATCACAATCCATTTCAAATGAAAAGGGCTTACTTATCCACCTGTGTTAAAATCACTTTACCAGGCAATGCATCTATTATATAAAGGTACTGTCAGACTGCTTCACACAAACGAGAACACAAATCCAACATACATAAAACATCTTATAAAATCCTAAACTTTATATAAATAATCCTAGTTAGTTCTTAGTGGTTGGATTTAAAATCTGGTAGATCATTTGGTATTACTAACGTATCAGGTTATGTATGTTATTATATATACATATAGTCCATTCAATGGTTTCTAACAATTAACAAGGGTGATCACATTATTCTCTTACCTCATGATAATGGCTTTGAAATGACACTTCACACACACTCCATTCAAATACTAATGCATTCATTGCTATTGCTTCTAGGCAAATTTGTATGTTATGGTAATTTTTTTATCTATGGCCATTCACAGAAGGGAGACAGGTCATGTTGGAAGCCCATAATGGAGCTTCACTACAGAATCAAAACTTGTTAGGGCTTCTTAAGGGCAGTGTTATCTTTTATAGCAGTTTTTCTTAAATTATTTCAAGACCAATAATGAACCAGTGATCTGGTTCATCATTAGTGTTGTCATGAGCTTGTATGGGGTCCAGAGGCAAGTAGGTCCCTTTTGCCCTTTTTTTTTAACAAATGAAATATGTACTATGTTTCTTTATTAATAAAAAGTGATCTTAAAGATTTTATTTTCTGTTAGTCCTGTACTTGGAAACTGAGATTACATACTGTCAAGGTAGAAAGTACATTATATAATGACCAAATAGGGAGCCTTAGAACTATATTTGACAAACAAACTAGCCCAGTAGACAAAAGCTTCCCCAATATTCAATAATGGAATAACTGAAAGGCATATTATTGAGTGATACTTTGTAATGAATTTATTCATATGGATGATATATAATTTGATTGAATTCATAATATCTGAAAGAGAAAAGTATGTGCTAAAGTATTTATTATTTGGAATTGTATTCTTGTAAATACGATTATGACTATAAATGTTTCCATTTGCAAACAAACTGTAGAATCATCTCTGTTCCAAATATGGTTCGACAAGTTTTATTTATGACAACAATAAGCAAGATCTCCAAATTTGGGATGACATATGCTTAATAGGCATTCTTCTACAACTTTTCTAATAATCCAAACAGTATATAAAAATTATTTTTAGATTCTAGTGAAATAAATTACATATATTTTAAATTAATTCAACTATTCTTCAGAAATCAGAAAGCTGTCGGAAAAATCGAAGTAAATAACTAAGTTGTTGAAATATAACATGGTTGTTATGACGATTCCAGATGAATTCATTGGATTTTAATATATATATAATGTTGAAAATTAAAATTAAATAAGCTGAAGTTTGGTTTGATGGAGTACAGCAACACAACACAAACGTAATCTGCTAAGGGTGGTACATCCTGGGAGGACATTCTATGGGAAAATGGCCCCTATTTAGGTGTTAGATACATGAAGAAAACCTGGGTAATTCCACATAGCTTAGACTATCATTGAGGTGTGAACCTGTAATCAACTACCAGTGGCAGAGTGAAGTTGAAATTAAAATTTGTTTAATAACAATATTTATATAATTGAAAATTGTTGAAGACTTCATTTATGTCGTATGCAGGCTGTTTTATGTCACTTTTAAAATTCTTTCTGATCTGTGGATACTGGGAGACTGCCGAATTTAATACTTCTGCATTTAGTCGAATCCACAATAGGATGGTCGGGTAGTGAAGAATAGTGCATAAAATACTATGCAGAGAGCAGAGAACTGTATACTTACTGCCTCAGCAATCATATAACATTTTCAGCACAGTTCAGTTTAATTATTTGTAACAGAAATTAGATTTTTAACACTTAATTGTTGCTTCGCATCTCATTTATTACATTTTACATTTGAACTATGTTTTAATTATCTAAGTAGAACATCTATTATAGTTTTTCTAAGAAAATTATGTTAATTAATATATATTGTTTTAAATATAAAAATACTAATGATTCTAATAAAATCTTTTACAGAATGAAATTAGCAGTATCCCAAAAACAGTAAGTTAAATTGATAAGATTTTAATATTTTATTTTATTTAAAAATTATTTAATAAATACATGTATTATCATTATAGTCACCAAGAGAATCAAGAAATCAAAGGATGAGAAGTATCAGCCAAGACAATTCGTCAGATAGCAGACTGGGTTCCGGAAGGTGGCGACGAGCGAGCGTCGACGTTCTGCCGACAACCAGAACTTTTCCTCCCGACGGACAGAAACATGCCTTGGTGCAATCGACTCGACAGGTAGTTACATAGTTCGCTTTGTAATTATATTGCATTTTAAACAAAATTTTAAATAATTTCTTTTATGTTTTAGAGCACCAAATCTGAAAAGTATTTGGGTTTATCATTTATGCCATCTAAATCTTCTAAACACAGACAACTCAAGCCTTGTTCATTTGGTGACATACCTGGTAGAATAAGAGACGAAGGGACGGAGACGCCAACCACCTCTGCAAAGCGTGAGAAACAACCAAAACCCATGTGGAAATTTCTGAAAAATTTTGCCGAGGAAACTACGGATACAGAAAACGAAGATTATTTAGACAGAAGGTGTAACAGATTTCAAACAGATGATATGACAGGCCAGTCTGACGATGAATCTGAAGATTTTTCGGGAGAATATGTCACTTTTTATCTAGCTAATTCTCATGCTTGGAGAAATGAACGTCCGTCAAGAGACAGAGACAGAGTACAGAATAATAATGAACTATCTGAAGATGACAGAATAGAGAAAACTGAATGCAGATCCAATGCCAATCAGAAATCTTACAATGATAAAAGTGGTAGTAATATATCCGAATTAGATAAATTAGCAAATTATGATAATTTAATCGACCTGTGGACGAGACTGGGAACAATAGATCTTCAAGATTATTCGTCACAAAAGTTATCAGTAGATTTAACAGAAAACGGTACCATTCGGAGGACGCAATCTTTTACGGAAACTGTTCCAATCAAATCACCCTTGCTGCATCACAGTACTTCATTTAGACAATCTGGTTACCAAGAAAATTTGCATATACCGCTACACATTGTAGAACCATCTCACTCCAAAACCAAATATCAGGGATCAAAATTCAAGAAAGATGATGATGGTAAGAGCAAGAATACTAAATCTAGTTGGTTGTCTTTAAATTTTAATAAATCCAATGCAAAATCACATGGTAACGATCAGCCCCGAGTATATAATTCATTCGTTACAGCAGATTCGAAGCCACAACCCATGCAGATGGATTTTGTCAATGATTTAGAAAAATATATGGAAAATTCAGTTAAAAATAATCAAAACTTGTTTAATTTTCCAGTTAATGATCATGATACTGCCACAAGTTGTTATACTACACCCGCAATGAGCATGGAAAACATTCATCATCCCGATCACAGAATATATAAAGAGCCAAAATGCAATTCATTTAAAGAGTTATCATCCAAAAGTAATGTTCCTTTACAGTCGGCAGAAGGAGATGACGATGAATACTGCATGTTGTCGTATGATTATAGCATAGAACCTATTACACGACCCGAAAGCAATTGCAGTATTCCCACGTCAACAAAATCAGAAAACGAACAGTCCAAAACATCTTCAAATAAGTTAGTTAATTCGTTAGTTAAAGCTTATGCAAACGTAAAGCAGAAAAAACGGGAAAAAAACAGAAGTCTTTCTCCCAATCTGCTATGGAATTATCAAGTTCCACTCTCTTACAGTAATACAGTGGGTGCACGCATTGCTCAGCCTTGTGAAACAGAATATTGTATACCTCAATCACTACTATCTAATGATAATAAACATGATTACGAAGAACTTCTTCCTGAAAAGAAGGAAGAAAAATCATTAAAGAGTGAACTGAGACCAGATAGTGTATTATCTGAATCTTCAAATACTACATCATCAAGTGATGGAGAGAAACAAAAAGTATTTACCCAGACGAGATCATTTACGACATCAAGAAATGATAAGAACGTTAACTTGGAGCATGACGACACTCCATCGGACATGAGTGATGCTTCCGGCGACAGTTACTATGAACGCACATTCGAAGCCTTTGATAATGGTTTAAACGAAGATATTTTTAGGGATTCTGCTATTTATAGTGATCCGGATGATGCCGATATTGGCATATTCGACTTAGATCAGAATAAAACTACCATGTCTTCTGTAAATTCAGAAATTCCATTAGCTTACTATCATAACTATCAATGCAATTTTCATACAAACAAAAACAACATTAATTCATTTTCATCTGAAAAATCTAAATTATCAGAAATTTATGATATTCCAGTGAAAAGAAAAGTACCGCTGAAGAGTCTTTATATTTGTGAAAATGATTTGAGCGACGAAATCATTTCCTCGAAAATGAAGGATGTCAGCGAAACGTTCACTTCTATAGAGATTTTCTGTAATGAAGAAATAAATAGTTTAGCCAAATCAAAACTTCAGGAAGAATTACAGAAAAATAACAATGTAACAAATATTGAATCAGTGGAAGATGTAACAAACAAAGAGCAAGTAACTGAAAATGAAAGAGAAATTGTTGAAGTAACTGCCGTTGCAGAATGCAAAAAGATGGACAAAGTCACAAACGACGAAAGTAATTACTTAGAGTTAACTAATGAGCATTTATCAAAACACGTAGAATCAAATACAGAAAAACCGAGTGATAGACAAAACAGTTACGAAATTAAATTATTCTCTTCCATCAAAGAACTTGCAACCGAAAATCTGGATGAAATGATAACATCTTACGATAACTTGTCTGTGGACGAATTAAAAAAAACAGAGCCAAGTATCAAAACTTCATCCGCAACAACTATCTGTCAGTCTATGGAAGTCGAAAGTGATAATTTGTGCCCCATTAACAGAACCATTAAGGAAAGATTAAAGTGTCTAGAAAAAAATGCCAAGTTTCAAAAACTCGATATTACCGACGTGCCAATTGAAGGATTAAAAAGTATTCGACAGAGGTGTAAAGAGCTAGAGATCTTAACTAAAAAAGAAACTTCACATAAAGAGACGAGTTCTATTTTTTGTGATAAAGACCAGTTAATAAACTCAAGTAAAGCCGATGCGGATGTTCCGGAGACGCCAAAATTCAAAGGTTGGGTCAAGCACGTAGTTAACAAATTACAAAACGATAATTGATTATTATTAAAATTCTTTAGAGCTCTTAATTTTTATGTCGTACAAATCGTAAATCTGCAAAAGATTGTAATATATGTAAAATATAAACATTAATTTCCCTCGTCTAGGTGCTTCGCAAACGTACTAAACCAGGCATTTAAACCACATCCTTAAATAAATTCCTTTTGTGATAAGTGATGCCACGTGGAACGAAAATTTCTTCAAACGTAACTTCTAGTCACATTTATCCAAAATTTATTTTGGTAAAAGCTTGAATAGTTACTTAGAATCTTTTAACTTATGTTTTGAATATAAATTCGAGTTTTGTACCATACAATTCGCATCTTTCGAAAGGTGTAAAATAGTATATTGAACCAATATATTGTGTACATATCAGTTGTAATACAGCAAATTTATTATTTGTAAATAAGAACAAATATCTAAATGTAAAAAAAATTCTATATTTCTAATAAATTTTGTATTTTCTAGTACATAATTTGTGTGCACATAACTTTTGAAGCAAATACCAAGGTAAAAAAGTTAATCGGCTGAAACTATCTGGATAAAGGACTTGTGGTCCTAAGCCAGGGGTGGCCAACGGTTTTTGCCTCCAGGGCCGAATTGGAAAGAAAACTTTTTTCACGGGCCGAACCAGAGGCTGCCCTAGGAAGATTTTGAGGTGGTGCGAGATCTCATTGTGGTGTCACCCCATAGAGACTAAATTGTACATAGAGATTACAGATACATTTTGCATATTATCATGCATTATTAACATTCTATGCTGTACTTAAGACATTTCTAATGGAGGGTTAACTCTAAACGCACAGCGAGTTGTTTTTTTTTTTTTTTTGTTTTGTTTTATAGGTGTCAGAATTATTCATCGAGCTATTCGGACTTCAGTAGCTAATGTTGAAAAATTAAATGCAAGCCACATAAATTCATTAGACGGGCTGTATGTTGGCCATGCCTGTCCTAAGCTGTAACATATAACAGGTCCTTCCCCTCCACAAAATGATACATGTAAAAATATTAGGTCCTAAGCTTTAGCATGTTTAACTTAGCATGCAAATCTGGCAATGGATGCCACACACAATGATGATCTTATGATACATTCCTGTAAGAAATAAGGTTTTGAGTTAATCATTAGCTTCTTAAATCAAGAAATTATCTTGTTTATTCATTCATTTAGTAAAAATAGTATGATAGTTATGCAAAGAAACTGAAATTAATCCATGAATGTGATATGATTTAAATTTTTCTTGCTGATATTAGAGGAAATAGTGATTGTTAAAAAATATCAGTATTGTTCAATAAGACTGTGTCACACATGTCACATCAACAGGATCAGTCAAGGCAAAAGACTCACTTTATTCAGTAACCACTTGTACTAACAGAGAACCTACTTTGACTTACCACTTAACTGAACATATGTACCGTACAGATGCATTCAGGACTGTCAAGAGGGGAGAAGAGCTAGGGATTTTTCCCCAGGCCTGCAGTAGTTCCTATCCCTATAAAATTAATGCTGTTTTTGTTAATAGAAAATGAGATCTTTAAGATTGCTTTTTAGCAATAAAGAAACATTCTATGTATTTCATTTGTTCATAAGAACAATAGCTAAAGGAGTATGTTCTGCCCCAGGTCTCATACAATGGCCTCGGATGCATTCATCCACTTGTGCATCAAAACATCTAGTGTTATATGTTTGCAAATGCATCCAAAATGACTTCTTTCAGTATGATTGGACTAAACTGATAAAAAAGCAATGCAACATTTGGTTGATCTACCAAGGGGTATAATGGTAAAAATTACTTAGCACATGAGGTTAGAAACTTTTTGGGTTCGGCTCTGCAATATTAAATTTAGATGATTATAAATTTATTTTCTATAATCAAGATAACAAAGAAATGTATGCCTCACAGGAGGACAAGCAGGAAATTGGCTGTATTTAGATGTTAGACACAATGAAGACTTGGAAAACTCCATGTGACCAGCTTGTTGACGAGGCACGAACATGTGACCAACTACCGGTGTTCGGTGGTGTTATCTGCTTGATCACTCTTCAGTAGGTTTGCATTTTGTATCTTTACTTGTGGGACTGTTTGTTTTCAAGCACTCCCTCAAGTAAAAGACTATGGACCGACCTCAGGTAACTTGCATCTTAGCATGTCAACTGCAATAAAATTATACCTTTCCATGAGACTTTTGACTCTATGATAAGGTTGACAAAAATGAAAATAAATAATTAATTTTTTGAGTTTTACACAAAAAACTATTTCTATCCTATCAAGCTATATATACAGTAGACTCCACTTACTGTAATCACAGATATTTTGTTGACAAGGCCTGCATTTATATGTTACAAAAATCCATAAAATATGCTATGGAAATCTAAAATATGTGGAAAAAAGCACAATATATTTTTCGGAAATTTTTTTTTTAAATTTGCAGTTGATTCATATATTTAGAGTGGAACTGCCACACATCTCTTTATTTCACTTCCCATTTCAATTTTTCGTAACACACCATTACGTCTAAAAACTTCAAAAATAGTTTATTTTGTTCCTTATTTTTTATGAAGGTTCACACAATGAAACAATTGATTACCACTCCTTCTAACAAATAAATCTTTGCATTTTCATCATCCCATATTTAGAGATGAAAAAGTTTGACCCTAATTGACTTCTTGACTGTCAAAGAATTTGATGGTTCTGATGGCAAGTTTTGCTTATGAATTGCTGTTCCACTGTGCTACTTTAACTGGAATATTTGTGTAACTGGTATCTATGAAACTGTTAATTTTGTTAGTAATCAACTACCGGAATCTATTTATTAAAAACGAAATAAAAATAATTTAAATTAATAATGAAACAAGTAAAATTTTAAGTCCAGAAAATTTTTTCTATCCATATTGAGTTGTCTGAACATAACTTTTGGCATTACATTTGGATCGGCAGTAAATCAAATAAAACTAAACTGCGTATTATAGAGGAAGTACGACAACTGTTATATTTAAATTTAACTTAAAAAGTTTTGAATAAACCAAGGCTTGAGTGCACAATAATTGTCAAATTGTTAAAAATTCAAATGAAAAGGAATGTGTAGTCTATCTCAAACTCTAATTGGTAAATTAACTTTCTACATCAGTCTGACAGTTAATAACTACCAATCACTCACTCTAATTCAGTCAACATGCCAGAAGTAATGAAAATTAATTAGTAATCAATAAAATATGGAAAAATATGTTCATAAACTTAGCATAATTGGCTTCGGAAATCAACGGAGAAGCCAAATATAAGAGTTTGTCTTGCGTATCGACAAGAAAAACATATTGTAAAATGTAAGCCTGAGGGTTAGTTATCATAATAATTTGGAAATTACTTTATTACTGATACCTATGAAAAATTTAGTGTCTTGTTAACTTATACAAATGTACTTTTGTAAATAGTTTTAATAGAGAAAAACAATAACAGAAACAATATATTCTATGACATGTTGATATTAAAATTTCTCAAATCTTACAATGGTTGTATTCTACTAATCATAATAATGATGGTTCTATAAATTTGTTTTTGAGGATTTGAGCTTGCGTGGTATTATTTTAAGAAAACTTTGTAGGACAGTGGTTCTAATATTATGGTCCCTGGACCACATGGATTACAAATAGGTACCTACAGATTGACCTAGTCATCTTTCAAAGATGCTATTCTGTGTGCTGTTTAGCAGAATAAAGAACCCTCTTATGCAACATTTATCTCATCTATCAGGTTACCAAATATGAAAAATTTATTGATATGCACCTAGGGTAATTTTTACAGAAAAAGAAGTGGATAAGGCATTTGTGGTTTGCCATCTGACTTGGTCCGCAGAACATACGCCTTTGAGAATCACTGAAATGGAGAATTATTCTTCTGACTGGTTAGTTAAAGTTTTACATGCTTCATTATTTAAAAAAAAATTAACAAGCAGCATTAAAGATTGTAGTTACGTTTAAAACTTGTAAATTTCTATGTAAATATATAAGCAGAATGGTTTTAAATATCAAATTTAAATACTTTTATTTGTGTAGTAAACTGTAACTATATAAATTACACAAATTAATGAATCAGGTTAGGTTCACATTGTGCACTTTTTATTTTGATGATAACATCATTTAAATATACAATACTTACATAATTTAGGATAAAAGTAGTTAATTTGAACCTTCTGTCGGAAGGAAATCATATCAAAGAATCGTTCATTATTACTATTTATTATAGTGCATTCAATATCATATTTTTGTTTCACATAAAATAGAACGTGTTCCACTTTATAGGATTGTCGATAGGCTCTATACCCCCCCTTTTTTTTTTAAAGACCACAGCATTTGGGAGTGAAATGTCACTTTTACAAACATATGTAAACCAAAACTTGGTCCATATGCACACTAAACAGTTATAATTTTTTAGAGAGGCATAGTTTTATGTTAACTTCTAAGATCAATTTTGGAACACAGAATACTGCTTCGATAACATTGTTGCATTAGAAGAAATTATGGGTTTTTTTGGCTGAAATGTCAACATTTACCTTAGAGATCACAATGAAAAATTCTACCCACGAATATAAATTTATAAAAATATATGCATTCCTCTACCATTTTTATAAATTTGAAAAGCCATATGATATCTATTGGTTGTATGAGTAATCATTAGTCAATGTATTGTAAAATAAAACATTAATTTTGTTATGTAATAAGCTTTATCATAGTTTCTTTTATTTGTCTGTCATGTTTATGAAATTTGAAGTTTAGAATATTATTAATACTTATTCAATAATGTAATCAAAATTATAGAATCAAAATCATATTCCTTTATACATATTCTAGACTTAAGCATAATAAATTCATTATTAGACTAAACAAACTATGTTTTGTAACAATAATTTTGTTTTATCCTTTCCTTTAATCAAATATAATATCTTAAATGGCAAAATTATAGTTAAAGATTTAAATAAAGGCATAAAAACTAAACGTTTTGTATTAAAGANGCATCATGCTTAAGTAAGAAATCAGCAAAATTTGTCCGGCAAAATTGTTTAGAATACTCTCGGTATGGTTAATAAATTTTCTTTTTTATAAATAATAATCTGCATTTACATAACTTCAAAGGTAAGATTTTGTTATTTTGTTTCATCTGCTTACAAAAAATAAATAAATACTGCACTGCTAGCTGTAAAAAAAACTCCTGTTTTTTTTTTTCTTTTTCTTCCTTCATAAAAATCTAAAATTCTACTTATCACGAAGGTTTTTAAATATAAATAGGATTCCCATATCAAACAGTTTCTAAAGGATAGACTGGTTTTTTATGGATAGTCTTTTGTTTAACTAGTTTGAAGAACTCCATAGCCAATACATGTTTCAATTAAAAAAAAAAAAAACAAAAATATAAACTAATCTCATCATTACATAATGATGTAAAATATAACGATGAATTTTACTCCGGCCATGTTCAAATCAATCGTCTCCCATGTGTTCTTCAATGCCGTCACTTTCGGTGACGAGGGCTCTCTCCAATATCACCCTTCCTTCTTTGTATCGTTGATTTTCTTCTGTGGCAAATTCGTATATCCAACCTAATTTTGTGTCACAATTCTTGCACGATACATCTCTAACCATATGTCTTCCTGTTAGCATTACTCGATCTTGAACTTCACTATAATTTAAATATTTGTTAATAGATTTAAAATTTAAATTTAAATATTTAAAACTTACGTTTACCTGTACGTGAGATTGACGACTCGATTGAAAAGAAAAGCTCGTCCCGTGGCTCCAGTAAAGCGTGTGCTGATTAGTTCGTTGCGATTTGTCAGAATGGTATCACAACTAGCGCAAGAAAAGAGACGAGAACCACCAATGTGATCGAGAAAGATTCGTCCCATAGTGTTCAACCACTAAATTGATTTCTGAAAAGATAAATAAAAAAGTTTGTATAAATTTCGGAATAGATCAAACTAATTACAGACATTCATTAAAAAATTATTTATTAAAATAACTAAATAGAAATAAAGGAATTATAGAATTATTCCCACTAAATGGTTGGATTATTTCTATTTTTGTTGGGTAAAATACCATTTCCACTGATGAGTCAAAATTAATTGACTTATTTTTTATAATCTAGTTTTGAGTTATGGAATGGATTCTCATATTTTAAAGGTTCCACTTTGTTTCCACGCCAAAAATATACTAACTGATAGGAAATAAGTGTATTATTTTGACATTTTCTGACATTGGTCAGTGTTGCATTAATTGACAAACTGTATTTGTCATTTTCTGATTTATAACATTTGTGACAAAATCATTCTTTAATGATGTATCCTTGTGTTATAATATTCTAACAAGTTTTTTATTTTTTTTACCATCATTTCACACACAGAATTTGATTACTATTGCATACTGGCTGTAAAGTATGTTGATTTTTTTGTAATAGAGTGTATTATTATATACTGGACAGTATACATTGAACAAATTTTACATGAAAAAATATCACTAAACATTAAAATATTGCTCATAGATAAAGTAATTCCCACAGACTATAGAAGCACAGTGAATTGGTTCACCTTCAGTTTTAATAAGTACTGCAACTCTCTGAATCATGCAGTCAATTAATTTCAGGCATATGTAGTGATTTCATAAAATTACAATTGGTTTCCACAGCATAGCAAATGAATAAAAACAACTGTTTATTCTTGAACACTAGACTAAGTACATAGAGAAACAATTTTAAAGTGTTACTTTGAACATTCCAGAGTTCAAATGCTAAATTCAGGAGAAATTCAACCTGGAGTTTGAATTATGTTTCTACATTCAAATTTTGCATGCAGTGAAAAAAATGCATTGTGTAAATGCTACCTGTTATGTGTCCAGGTTCTGTCTCATTCTTGCTGTGAAAACATATTGTGTTATGCTCACGTTTTCAGTGCTTTTTTTGCTTTCTTTTTGGTTTGTTTGGTTATAAATATATATAACCCATACCTATTAACCATGACATCAAAGAACATGGAAGCAACGAAGCCTAAGAAGTATTGACGATTGAGTGAGAAAGGAACTTATTACAAAACATGAAAGTGATACAAGTGTTGTGGAGCCATGTTTAAGATGCAGAAGTGTGCAACCATTAAATATAATTTTCATTTTATTATATAGTATTTATGTATTTTATTGATCATTTTTGTGTTTTAATTTATTATTTAGGGGTTTAATTGTGTTATTTTTACCTTCAATTATGCATAGTTACTGTTTAAATTTATCAGAATGGTATTATCTAAGATNACTCTCTGAATCATGCAGTCAATTAATTTCAGGCATATGTAGTGATTTCATAAAATTACAATTGGTTTCCACAGCATAGCAAATGAATAAAAACAACTGTTTATTCTTGAACACTAGACTAAGTACATAGAGAAACAATTTTAAAGTGTTACTTTGAACATTCCAGAGTTCAAATGCTAAATTCAGGAGAAATTCAACCTGGAGTTTGAATTATGTTTCTACATTCAAATTTTGCATGCAGTGAAAAAAATGCATTGTGTAAATGCTACCTGTTATGTGTCCAGGTTCTGTCTCATTCTTGCTGTGAAAACATATTGTGTTATGCTCACGTTTTCAGTGCTTTTTTTGCTTTCTTTTTGGTTTGTTTGGTTATAAATATATATAACCCATACCTATTAACCATGACATCAAAGAACATGGAAGCAACGAAGCCTAAGAAGTATTGACGATTGAGTGAGAAAGGAACTTATTACAAAACATGAAAGTGATACAAGTGTTGTGGAGCCATGTTTAAGATGCAGAAGTGTGCAACCATTAAATATAATTTTCATTTTATTATATAGTATTTATGTATTTTATTGATCATTTTTGTGTTTTAATTTATTATTTAGGGGTTTAATTGTGTTATTTTTACCTTCAATTATGCATAGTTACTGTTTAAATTTATCAGAATGGTATTATCTAAGATCTGGGAATGAATTAATTCACTTTCTGTTATTTCAAATGGAAAAAAATTTATTCAAACTTTGCACAATTCAGTGTTCAAACAGCCTCCTGGAATGAATTAAATTTGAAATATAAGGCATCATTGTATTTCATACTATATTTATTTATTCTATATATGATAATCTACACCTAAATTAATTTGTTAGGTAGATCAGTGTAAAAAATTGGCTAATAATAAAATAAAATAATTATGCATTAAATATTCTGCTTTTATTTAATAAAATTCAGATTTATTAAGTACAAAAATATTTTAAATTATTTTTCTATGAAAACAAAACGTGATAAATTTAAGTGCACACGTGAATTACATTGGTACTATGTAAGAAAATATATTTTTATTCTTGACAAAAAATACAAAATTAACTGTTAGATATGCAAAAATATATTTTTGCATGTCTTACATTTAGTTAATTTTGTATTGTATCAATATACAGGATTAAAAACTTTAAGTATTCATGTCATTTAATGTATATTGGTAAAAGCATATACAGGTATCCATCATATAATGTGACACTTCTACAACACTGTTTTGACCTAACATGGTTTGAAAATTGGGGATATCCCCTGTACAACGTGACCTCACTCTGACACAGTTTCAGAATTTGGGAAATCTTTCATACAAAATCTCTCGATTAAGTACAAACTCTGTTATTCAATATGTTTTTCTTCAAGTAAGCATGTGTGTTGTCTCAAATTTACCTACAGATTTTTGTTTATTGGTATTTTCAATTTGTTTTGCACCTTTTGTCAGGTTTATTTTAATGAAAACTGCACTTTTCATCAACCAGGTGTTGTTGTCATTGCTTTCAGATTAAGATTTTCATTGTGTTTTGATTTTACAGATTAATCTTCATACTTAGTGAAGTTTGTTTAAACAATTTTAGGTAAGCGTTGTTAAATTGTAATTGTTAGTTAATTATTGATTGCTTTAATAAACATATTTCTCTTTGTAATCAAAAAGAATAGTATACTTTTGCTAACTTTTGGAACCTAACCCTATGTTTTGCACTAGTCCTTTGTTTCGTATAGCATGGATTTGCATAACATCAGGGGCAAATTTTCCGAGCTTGCTTAGCATGTGCCATATGCTTAAAAGAAAGTTTTGATTGTCAATATACTTTTTATATGAGAACAAACATGTCAATAATAATTTATTCTAACATGTAAACTCTTTTATCAATTGTGTTTACTTTTTCATTGGCAGCTAGCGGTTTTAAATCAGTGTGATGCTTGCAGGAACTCAGTCGCTTGCTCCTGTAGAGGTTTGCCGCAGCAAACAAGTGCACACATGTGATGTCATTCAAAGCATTTAACATGGCCAAACTATATCAAAAGCTTACAGTACCCAGTCAGCATATATGTATTGTATACAGGGGCAGATCTACATAGAGATTAATACGGCTTAAGCCCTGGGCCCTCGGTGTCAAGGGTCCACAAAATTTGAATTATTATCATAAACTTTTAATACTTTTTCATTATGATATAATTCATATTTTTCATGTGTAGATATAATGAGCTTTATAATAGTCCATACTTTTTTATTCACACCAAATAACATTTCTGCCTATTGTTTAGTGCTAGAGATAGGCCTATTATTATTATTATTAACTTTCAGCATGCCCAAAAATTTTGGCCAGGATTCGCCCCTGCATAACATGGCATTTTTTCAGAACATAACTACTGTGTTATATAAGGGATACCTGTATTTCAACTCTGTTTACTCAGTGGTAAGATGGCTAAGACAGTTAAGGTGTCAGTCTGCTGCTTTGGAATCAAATCTTGGCAGGTGAAAAACCCCTCAGAAATTTTCGTACACAATTTCAAAATAACTAGTTACTCGGCCTTCATCATTCATAGATCTACTCATTGAAGGATTCTCTCATTTGGTTTCAAAAGCATTCAGTTTGAAGTTACCAGACTGAAGTTTTGGCAATTTATTTCTTTACTTTTATTCTAACACAAATATATTACTCTAGACTTGTGCTTGGTGTCAAAAATTTACAATAAGATAATTTTTTATAAAATTTTCTGATACATATCAGAGTTTTATTCAAAAATTAAATAATAAGGTTAAAAAGGTGTATACTTGATATACAGTTTCTTAACTACAGCAAATTTACAAATATAGGGTTAATTAATTTAATTAAAATTAATAAAATTCACATAGTTATAACTTGGTCCACTTAAAACAATTTCCAGATTGCAATCAGATTAATTTCAACAATATTTTGCTTACATTTCCATTATTGTATAAAATATTTTTATTAATGCCAATAAACAAATTCTTTAGGTCTGTAATTGGATATTTGTTAATATTTTATTAGCAAACTGGAAAATTGATATTTACAAATTTAATTATATTTACATGTGTACAATTTTATTATATTTATTTTAAAACATACCTGAAATAAGCTTATCTTCAATATCTTAAGGATACTTTTAATGGAAATTTAAAACTCTGTATAAAATAATAATAATAATATATTAAATAGCTAATTACTTTATATAAAAATTATATACAGAATAAATTTCTGTTGACTTATTAATAGTTACAAATTTGGCAATATAACAATCAAAATATTAATAATCTAAAATAGCTTTCCTTTCTAGTTACTTCACACTGTTAGGATGCATTTATGCTGGCATAAAAAAAAAAAAAAAAAAAAAACAGACAAAACAGAAATTTGGAATCAGAATGCACAGTCGCAATGTAGTTTACGTAAGAGAAGGAAATGGCATTCATGTATGTCAAGTGTGA
Organism: Centruroides sculpturatus; assembly: GCF_000671375.1. Classification (NCBI taxonomy): domain Eukaryota; kingdom Metazoa; phylum Arthropoda; class Arachnida; order Scorpiones; family Buthidae; genus Centruroides; species Centruroides sculpturatus. The sequence continues at coordinate 107,469 of NW_019384958.1, read as the reverse complement.
GAAATGCAGGGCTGTGGAGTCGCATAATAATCTACCGACTCCAACTCTGACTTTTCCTTACCATTCGACTCCGTTTCATATAAATAACAAGTTGGTAAGTAAAAAGGGAGTCGGAGTCGGCAGATTTTTTGACGACTCCGACTAAAACACCAAAACTTCACGACTCCGGCCAAAACACCAAAACTCCACGACTCCGACTCCGCAGCCCTGGAGAAATGTACCAACTTCCCATCCTCTCATATTTTTCTCTCCCCTCCCAAGTTGGCATATGCATAGTAATTTGACAGCCTCACCACTGTGTAACAACATAAAATGGTGATGATGGGAACACCAGCAATCTGTCGAATATGAATAAAATGGCTCAAGAAGTTGTAAAAAGCACAGGAAGGCCATACAAAAGAAAGGGAATGCTAATAGAGTAATTTCATTTATTTTTCATTTTATTTTTTCTTTGTTTTGTTGTAAAATTCATTGGACTTTTCTTTCCCAGCTTTTGCATGAATGCAACTAAAGTAAAATCAAGGAGAGTACTCCTATAGTCATGTGACTTTGGTTCAGTTGGTTTCCCTCTCATCCTGTTTTCCTCTCCCCTCTTGCATTTCTTGCAACTGCATAAATGCAGCCTAATAATTTATACATGAAAAAGTGATTAAAATATATTTCAATTTCTCTCTTTTTGATATAAAATAATACAGAATAATAATACAAATTATTTATCTACATAGAATATTTTGGAAGAAAAGTAGAACCAGAGGAGGGCTTAAACTCACAACTTCTGCTTAACCTACAGATGCATTGGAGATTCTGCATCTGTAGATTAAAAAAAATCTACATCAAATTTAGCAAAGAAAGTTACCATTGCATCGTGTTTCAGTAATCTTAAATGTTCCGCAATTCTGCAAATATACTAATAAAAACAAAACACAGCAGGCTGATGCACATACAAAAACCTTTAAAAATGCAGGTTTTCTATAGCAAAAGCATACAAAAATCAACTAAATATCTTGTATTTGATCAAATCAAATTCTTTTATTAATAAATAAAATTTTTTATATTGAACGTTATCAACAATTTTTGCATTTTAACCAAAGTATGATATAAGAAATACAGTTGACCCTCCTATAACACTGTTGATAATTCCGTTTATATGAATTCCATGTTGTACGAGTCACTTAGATTTTACAAATATGTGAGCCGTTCACAGCTCGGCATACGTATTTGTAAAATCTAAGTGACTCGTACAACATGGAATTCATATAAAACGGAATTATCAACAGTGTTATAGGGGGGGTCAACTGTAAACATTTCTTTAATAGGAAAATAATAAGCTATTATGTTCAGATAAATTAATGATTTTGTATGCTGTTGTCTGGGGATTGCTTTTAAATGCTTGAAAAACTTTTACAGATGACAGTTTATAAAATTCAAACTTTGATCAGACTAATCTAGTAAACATAGCATCCTTTCATAGAGTAAAGAAATAGATAATCCAAACATAAACAGAGAATAACAACATTATATCATCATTATTTCATCAGCAACAAAATTTTTATGTTTACTACCTTTATAACCAAATTTATCAGGGACCAATTTGACTTGTCCAGTGGTCGAGAAATGTGATGTCCAGAAAAGTGTGTGCAATTACAGTCAACAGTATGCAAGTAGCAAATGGGAGAGAAACTTTGTGAATCTACCTATGCTATGGTACATGTGAGCTGTCAATAGCTCTCATCATGTTCACACAATAAATTTCTAAAACTTGACATAGACTTTATGAACACTTATATATTGTCAGAAAATTGTTAGTATGGTATACCATTGCCTAATAGAATAAAAAAAAGCACTGCATTAACTAATGATTATTTTAGTTCTACTAAATAAGCAACTACTTTGAATAGTAAAAATTCTGAGTTATTTGATGATTTTTATTATTAAGATTCCTGAAACAGAAATTAAATAGTTACAATGGTGCCACATATAACGTACTTAATCCATTCCAGGTGAATGTCCGTTATACGAAATGTAGTTTCCCATAGAAATACATGTTAAAAACATATAATTTGTTCCGCAGCATAAAATAACCGTACTGTACCATAAAAAAATTAAAATGGAGCAGTCACCAGTTATGCCAGGTAGTCAGATGTTGTGAGGAGGAAGTGGAGGAACACTTTCTTCACACATTCATACAGATACAATAAAAAGAGACCTGCTGCAATGTGTAAAAAGTCTTTTTTACACATTGCATCAGGTCTCTTTTTATTGTTTTTTAAATCGGAGTCAGATTCAGGAGAGGCTACCGGAGCTTGCAGGGTCAACTCTTCTTGTCTTCTTGTTCCATCCTTTGTTTCTTGGCAGCTGGCTTCTCAGAAAACATGTCCAAGTGGTCTGTTTCTCTCTTTTCTTCAACACCTGTCAGAAATGACGGGCAAGGGTATCATTGTAGAGATCATTGATCCTGTTGGCCTCAGCTCTGTTTGAATAATGAGTGTTGGTAAACTGTTCAACCTCTTCCCATTTGACAAGGAAATTTTTGTCAACTTTTACTCCTTCTGATGATTTCTTGCTTTGTTTCAATTGAAATCACTTTTCTGTTTATTTTAGAAGCCATGATTTGCACAACACGTAAATAAATGTAAATACCCTGCACTGAGGTGATGTACATAATAAACAAGGGAGCAAGCCAAATCCCAACAGGAACTCGGTACTTAAGATATACTAATAATATATTCTAATAGTACTAATATATTATAAAAATAGCAGATTGTCATTGGCAACAGCAAAAGAGTGGAAACATCATTCGCACTTGTACTCAGAAAGTCCGTTGTTCGCCTCACGTAATTGCTGAACGGAAAGTCCGTTCTTTGCAGCCAGTCTGTTGCTCGAGTTACGTAATGGCCAAACAGAAAGTCCGTTGTTCGCAGAGTCCGTTACTTAAGGCGTACGTTATACGAGGCACCACTGTACAAACAAATTAGATATAAAAATTTTAAATCACTTTTGAATGAAATTTTCTTACCTTTTTTTAAATCAATTTATCAATATAAAATCACATATGCTTATTCAGTACACAATTAGTACTTCACACTACTAATTTGCATAGCTGTTCAGTGACATTTGCATTTTCGATGAAACTGACTTCTTAAAATCAGAATATCTAAAAAGAAAAAAAAATCTATTTATTAGTTTATCAAAATATGCAAAAAGTATTATAAAATGAGTTTTATTTATATAATAACAATTCAATATCTCAATTCAATTAATCCCAAATGATTTGCCAGATTATCTATCAGGCTACATTAAGACTAATTTAATAATTAGATATAAGAGTAATTTGACTAGAGTTAAGTGATTAAAAAATTTTGTTAAGAGTAGTATCATTCCTAGTATCATTTCATTAAATTTTCATTGGAATCAGTTACATTTTGAATGCTGTTTTTTACAATCATTGATCTCTCGTCGTGATGTAACGAGTTATGGTTAAAGAGGATAAGACTGAATTTTTAAGATAACTTATGAAGTCACATCATTAACATTACTGCAGTTACATAATCATTTATACATTTATATAAAGATATTTATGGTATATTGTGCTTTTTTGTCTTCCAAATATAAAAACACTTTAGCCAATAATTTTTAAAAAATCAGTTGCTATTGGATTTTTTACTGGCAAAGAAATATTATCTTATTCCAATATTTGGCACTGAAATTGCCATTGTATGAAATACAACCCATTTTATGGTTTGTATTTCATACAAGTCAGCATGGAGTTTCAAAATAGACAAAACAGATGAATAAATACATTCATTATATCATGCCATCTGATATATTATCATAAATTTAGTTTTCTCCCAACTAGTGTGATATAATGAGGGACTGCTATAATAATATAATAATGCTTTTAATTTATTACTCCTTGAGGAACTGCACTTGTACAACTACCAACCTACAAGCATCTAATGCAGTAAAAATTTCTTTATTCAAACATTTTTAAATCATCTTAAACAATCTTCTCTAATAAATTACATTCTAAAAGGCTGTTAGGCATTCATTTTTTCAAGTTGTAATTTCCTGAAGAAGATTGTTTAAGACAATTGAAAATATTTGAACAAAGAAATTTTTACTGCAGTAGATTCTTGTAGAATTGGCAATGCTTTTAACATCGTATGTAAACTACAAAGACATACTTATCCTGTTTGATAAAAGAACTAAATTTTATCCTATAAACAAAGAAGTAATAGTAAAATGTTTATTTACAGTAAGGGCCATTGAGAGGGAAAGCTGGAAAATTTTCTCCAGACCTGAAGAAAACTTCAAGGTTATAGTCCTTCCCCTATAAAATTTATTATTTTTAATAACAAAAAATAAACTCTTCAAGACTACTTTTTATTAACAAATATTTCATTTGTTAAAAAAAAAGGGACAAAAGGCAGTAATTTACCCCTAAGACCCCATACAAGCTCTCAATGGAGGTGTTTACAGCTGTAACCAGCATTTATAGTCTACATTAAATTCTAGCTGTAGCCATAAATGCAGTTTCCTTTGTTTTTTCTTACATACAATGTTGTCCCAAAGTCAGTTAACTGAGATACATATTAAAAATGGTTAAAATCAGTTCAAAACAATCTCATATTATTGTTCATGATTCAGGCAGTTTTAAGCATTTATAAAAGAATTGACTTATAGGCTATATTTTATTTGCATAATCTTGCTACTGTAAGACACAAACTCAGATCTTACTTGAATCCAACCATTTCTTTTATGCGCTAGTTCTTATTTTTTTGGTTGGATTAAATGAATATTTATATTAATAGTTCCTAGATCAAACTTAAATCCTATTAACAAATAAAATGTTTTAACATTATATTTTTATCCACTTTGGATGTTCTTGTGAACTAAGACTTGTTATACTGAGGGACAAGAGAGAAACAATTTCCAATTAAAATATATTTACTGTAACAAATAAGTGATGTTTAAGTGAATAAAATTGTGTTGTAACAAAAATTTAAAAAATAGCAGTTTAACAATCTATTCCAAAAATGTTGAAAGAAATATATGGTTATATTAAAATATAAACATAAAAAGGTATTGTCTGCTGAGAAGGGCCCAAATTGTATTGGCCCAAAATCCTTGATTGTAGTGGTATACATACAAGATTACATTACAGTAAATATATTTTAATTGAAAATTGTTTCTCTCTCTTCCCTCAGTATAACAAGTCCTAATTCACAAAAATGTCCAAAGTGGACAAAAGTATAATATAAGTAATTAAGGATAAGAAGAACATATCAAGATGTTTTAACAGTTTAACATTCAGCATATTACTAAAGAACATAGGCCAGAATCCCTTCATTAATTAAATACTTTTTAATCTGGCATGTATATCTTTCTTCAGACAGACATGCAGTAGAGAAAAATACGGTAGAGCGTCGTTTATCCGAAAACCAATCAATTGACTGGAACACTTTCGGTTAACTGAAAGCATTCCAGTCAGACTGTCGTGTTGAATTGAACACTTTTGATACTAGATTAACTTCGAAATATAATTTTTTTGTTTTTATATTTTTCAATATATTTATTTTGTTTGTAAAAAATAAAGAAATAATTTTTAATGATACAATAGCCACGATTACTATTTTTAAAAATTTACGTTAGGCTTAATATCGACAAAAATTCAATGAGAAGTGACACACAGCAGAGAAAAATTTCAACATGGGATAAGATAATATATTTTTTCGTACATAATCAGTTATCCAAAAAATAAGTTATACAAACAACCCCAGTCCCCAATTGATTTGGATAAACGATGCTCTACTGTATATATATTATTGTATTATTTGCTTATTTCTATGCATTTGGAGCTAGAACTATTTTAAGATGACCAAGACAAAACCTTTCTCACTTGTTTCTAGCTGTTTATACATGAGTACGAACGTTTCTGGCCTTCTTCGGGTACACTGTGGTCTGTTAGAGCGTCGGTTGGTCAACCAACCGACTAAAATCACTAGTGCGCTGTAGGGATTACGGGGGAAAGAAACAAATTGCCAAACTCTCTAGCTTAGTGTTGTAAGATGATACTTTAAAAATTGTGAAGAACTATAAAGTAATAATTTAAAAGAAAAATGATGTAAACTACTTTTGCAGTTTAAATCAGTGGTGCTCAAATTATGGTCTCCAGGCCAATTCAGGTCAATGGAACATTAATCTGGCTTAAAAACATATTTGGCATATGACTTATAAATGATAGAAAACAGGCCTACTTTTAGTTTATATGGAATATACGAAATATTTATGGCCTGTATAAGATTCCAAGATTAACAGGATAAGGCAATACAATATATGAGAAACTGCCAAGGAAAAGAACCTCTTGGAAAATTTTTCTATAGAAAATTGGCCCTCTATGTGTTAGACACATGAAGAAAACTCAGAAAACTCCATGAGGATAGCCCATTAATTAGGTGCAACTCACAACCAATGACTAGGTTCAGTGGTTTTATCCATTAGACCACGGTGGACAAGACCTGCCAATCAAAAAGTTTGGTACCACTGGTAATATAAATAAAAAAATTTGCTGCTTTTGTGTCTTTTATACATAAAACTCTAAATATTTGTGGAAGTGTATATAAATAAATATTTGGCTTCAAAAAATTGTTTTGTATTTACTTATTTTTCCCAAATTTAACAAAAAAAAAAAAAAAATCAAATTACTGGTATATTTACCCAAGGCATTTTTTAACAAGTAATGCAATCCCTAATCACAAGCATTATCTTTTTCTATGCATCATAAGTTTGATAGTTACAACAAGGAATATTATGAAAACTGGTAAAATTCTTTTCTTACATATTTAATGTTATCTTAGCTTTGAAGAAATAATTTTTAAGTATGAGGATGTTCATTGAGTATTCTGAAAAAATAAATGACATCACTACAACCTACAATGTAATTGAATAACATCAGTAGTCATATGCAGATGTGAAGAACAAAAATTTTTTGTTTAAATTAGTCATGGTAACTGTTTCTTTAACAACTAACAGCTGAAATAATATTCACTATTTTCACTACCTAATTAAATTTACAAATGCCTAACAGGTTTAGATTTTATTTATACAGACAGGATGATCAAAAAGAATGCTAAGCTCTTCTCAAACTGCACTTACTAAAAAATAACTACCCTTTACTAGCCTTTAACATGCAGTCTATTTTATTAATGTAATCTAATGTTTTCGATCAAATTAACTGACCTTTGTCAGGATTGAATGAACAATTTTTTGATTTATGACAAACAAAAAATTGCATGTTAAAGGTTAGTAAAGGGTAGTTAGAATGCTAAACAGGAAATATTTTGACATTAATTTAAGAATAGTTACCACTAATCTCAAAATTTATCTCAATTAACTATCTGTTGGGTCATTCTATATATGAATAAATATAATAAAAATCTAATTAACTACGGCCTATTTATATAATATGTATGATGTTTATTATATATTCATAATAGTTTCAGTTCTCAAAACTTGATTTTTCCTTATATGATTTGTTTACATACATCTCACTAAATTTCTATAAATTTTGATAACTAAATATTCTTGTAAATCATAATATTCATGTAATAAATTTAATAATCATAATATTCATGTAATAAATTTAATTTGTAAACTATTCTTGATTGCTCCACAACACTTTGATTTCCCTATCCATTACCTGATGTGCTAAACAAATAGATGTTTCCTTGTTCACAATAGACAATAAGAAGATTAAACTGTTGTAGAATAATTCAGGATAGTATACAAATTAAAAGAATGTTATTCAATTATATTATTGGAACAAACACATATTTACAGGGTATTCATAAAGTCCCCAAAAAATACTAAAATCTCAACAATTTTGTTAAATATGCAAGTTTCTTACCATCTGTCATAATCGTTAATCAGTAGTTTATTTTCAAAACATTTTTAAAATGAATTTCACAAAAATTACAAATTACTATACTTTTTTGATAGCCTAATTCAATACTAGTGATCTGGAGTGACTGGAGTGAAACAAAACTTATAACCCCGATTACTGTGCAGATGTATTAAAAACTAACATAAGCTAAAGAAACTAAACTACTGTTCAAATGTTTTCAGCTACTTTAATCATCCATTATCAGCCTCCAAAGATATAGAATGGATATAAGAATGGAGTATATGCCTACATTCCTATATCAAACTACATCCAATGTATGAGAGGTTGTTACATGAGTTTTACATTCTAGCTTCATAATTGTATTATATTTTATGCAATTTTTTAAATTATAAAGTTGAAATGTTGTATAAATGCTCAAAAGGTACTTAAGAATGGGTAACACAAGCTCTGATGCAGGAAATATAGAAGTGTACAGGTTAGGTGGTGGAAGAGGGTGAAAGAGTTGAGAGAGAAAATGTTGTTTTTGAGAAAATGTGAAAAAAACAGTTACTACTAATAATAAATGTAACAGTTTAGCAAATATATGGAAATAAATGATCAGGAAGAAAAGAGAAAGTTATAAATATAAGGCCGTTGTAATAGGAGTATTGTCAAGGTCTTAAAAGGAGGACTAAACGAAATACAGATAAAAAAAATTTACTTTCCAACCTATATTAAGTTAGACCATGTAAGTGTAGTAGATTAATTGCTGCCACACTGATTGGAAACATCTTACATTCATGACCCTCCTTATCTCTCAACTGACTAACCTTTATTCCAGAATGTTATAAATAGACAAAAAAAATCAATAAATGAAGCTTTATTTTCTAAGAGTCAACATCTCCAAATTGAATTATTTTTAAGTTATAACAATAATAATAATAGCAAAAATTTCTAATATAATATTGCTTGTATCTCTGGATTTATTAAAATGTTAGAAAGGAACTTCTTTGACAATTTAGGAATATTACAGTCTTTCCTTCAATATCCAGAGATTATCCAGACTATAATTAAAGGCAAATAAATAAATATACAAGGTAGTTTCAAAAAGTTCCCAGATTTATGATGGGTTAATCAATTAAAGCAACAAAAAAGGAAACATGTAATGCGTGTCTTAGCTAAACATGTCAAGAATAGAGAAATATGTTCAAACAAATCCATACTTGCTGGCAAGATGACAATAGTTCCATTCACTGAAGGTCACATTAGTGAGATGTCATGAAACAGAGTTTGATGAAAATGTCTGTGGAAGAACAACATGCAAATTTAAAATTTTGTGTTATTGGGGAATAACCCTCTGAGATGTCAAAGTTGCTTCAGGACACCTAAGTTGAATCTGCCATAAAGCATTCTAAGGTTTATGACTGGCAAAAAATGCTTTTGTGAAGAACAAGATAGTATCGCTGATGATTTTAGAAATGATCGTCTGTCAACATCAACATCTGAGGAGAAAGTGTTGGTTGTATGTGAGATTGTGAAGTCAGACAGACAGCAGTCAATTGAGCAGATTGCCAAGACAGCCGGAATTTCAATTGGAAGTCGTCATTCCATCCTGCATTATCAATTGAACATGCATGATATTTGCCAACACATTGTGCCACCAATGCTCATGATGGACCTCATGCAATTTCTACCTCTTCCTCTGGTTGAAAGATGCCATCAAAGGATGCCACTTCAAGAATGAGATGACGTTATAGAGTGCAACATCTGCATTGTAGGCACTGTCGTGAGATGGCTTCCAAAAATATTATCAGCAGCTATACCAGCATTGGCAAAAGCGTATGGTTACCAAAGGACAATACTTTGAAGGACGTTGCTAGATTTGTCAATTGTACACATACTTTTGAGTAATAAACCAATTTCAGGAACTTTTTGAAGCTACCTTGTATATATGAGAAGTACAGCAACTACTCAACTACTCGTTGAATTAACATAGATTTCTCAAATTTAAAACTTTTTATTTTTATTAATAATGTTTTATTATTTTAATAACTATAAAATTATAAAAGTTACAAGTTTTATTTAAGTAATATACAATTATTTTAAGTTTTTACTTATGTTCTAACATAGTCATTAATTACATAACACAAAGAGCCTTGGCCTGAAAAACTTTATAGTCAGTGACATTCAATCCTTGGACTTTAGCCAAGAATCAAATCTGACTATAAAGTTCTATGTTGTGATAATTGAATATAAAGATTCTGTTATAATTTACATTTGATCAGACATGCAATAAAATTAAGTGAATTTCAAATTCCATAACTTCAAAACTGAATAGCATTTTACAGTACCATAGATACATAAAAATTTTAACTCATTTGAATAGATAATTGCTGTTAAATATGTGTTAACTGATATATCAAATAAAAAGATATTAAATTAATACAATAAATCATATTAATCAATACAATATCAATAAATTAATACACAAAATCATCTAAACAACTTCAATCCATTTGGGACTTAAGAAATGCATAGAATTATATCTAAAAACAAATGTTCAGAAAGAAGTCATCCACTATAAATACGTATATAAAGTCATCCACTTACCTATTATTTCAAAAGAATATGAATCTGTAAACTGGTCTAAATTCTCCAGCCTTTAGAAAAAAAAAAAAAAAAAAAAAAAATACAATATTTTAATAGCATGACTATATTTTAAAAATAATTTGAAAAAAAAAAATGAAAGAAAAAATATAAATTTTATTTACATTGATATAATTTTTATGAAGAAAATATACTTTAATAAACATTGATAAAGTTATTACTAAATGAATAAATAAATATGTGTATGCTACTATTGAATCTTGATCTTAATGGACCCTGATATAATGGATTTCAAAAACAATGGACCAAATCCGTTGGTTTGAAGGTCCATCTTGAAAGTCTGTCCTAAGTTATTTGTGTTAGGGTTTCTGATTCTTGATTATTTTCTGTTCCCGGAACTATACAATTTTGATCATAAAAATTGATTTTTAATTATATTTATATTTGAATGCACATTATTGTCATTTTAATATACTTATATGCAAAAAATTAAATACAAGTTTTAAATTAAGATAAAAAAATTTTAAAGCTAAACGATTGCCAGACTAAATTGAACTATATTAACGATACTGTTAATAATTAATACCGAGTAATTTGGCACTAGAGGTAGGCGTTAAGCACCATCTCTTATTAAATTTAATAATTATAATATTCATTAAATAATTGAGAAAATTCTGAAAGAAAAGAATTGGTCCAGAGCAGGACTCAAACCTCCAACTTCCACTTACCAAATGGAAGGGTTTCCAGTTATGTTACCCAGATCTCCATCTAATCCTTTGTTTCCAGACATCACTCATTATTTAATTATTAATAGTAGCAGTAATATAGCCCAAATTAATCCAGCAATCATTTGGCTTTAATATAACTATCGGGTTTAAGAGATTTATAAATGTATAAAATGTTTATTTTGAATTAATGCACATTAACATTAAGTAAAAATTTAAGCATAAACTAAACAAAAAAATTAGTATATATATATATAATTATTAATTACATATAACAAAAATACATAGAAATTAACCTATAACAAATGCAAACAAAATGTTTAAGTTAAACTAATGAATTGACTGATAAGGAGGATAGTTGTGGAAATGACTTGGAGGAGAAAAATATAATAAATATCCTATTCTATTTCCTGTAGCTTTTTAAAACTCAGCCTTGTGAGCACTAAAAAAATCTTTTTTCTCCCATATACAGTATGGGTTTAGTTAGACCCACAATGAGAATGGCCAGATGGAGCCCAACATATTTGGACAGACTGCCCATGAATAATTCCTAGGTTCCTGATTTGTGTATCTAGTCTTGAGTTATGTAAGTAGCAATACAAATGTGATAAGAATATTATATAGTAACAATTTACCATATGATATTTACTACACAAGTTTGGGACAAACACTACCTACACATTCATTTTGCTACTCACACAACTCAAAGATACTGGACCAATACAATCCAATTCCCTAGAGCTGATTTTACTACCTTGTCCATCTGACTATCCATACAAAATTTGACAGGATGTACAGTACAGAGATTTGAGCCAGAACCTTGCAGCTTGCAAGCTAATGCTTTACCTCTGACTATGTGTGACTGCTTTGTTATAGGGGAGGGTGGGGATGAAAGAGACAAAATTCATATTTTTATTTTTCACTGGAAAAGTTTACTTCTAATCAGTTTTATTTTTAGTGCAAAAGATTCATTAAACCTTTACTTTGTTCTGACCATATTGTGAATTCATCCTATTATATTGGTAGTTGAACATGTTCATATTTTTAAAGACCTCTCCAAGTGTCCCTTTCATTCCCATGTCTGGGTTGAAAGGGACACACTCGGGGATGAAAGGGACTACCTGCGTTCTAATGTAAAACTTGGAATTAGTTATCTCAATGTTTTCAAATTTTGTTGTAACTGATAAGTGATAAGCTAGAGACTAAAATTTTTAAAAATTACACTTTTAATAATATGAATTATGTGACATCACATTTATTTTAAACAGTTAAAGATTACCAATACTTTTAAAACAATTAAAGATTATCAATATTTTTAAAACAATTAAAGAATATCAAATATTTTCAAACAAAGAACAATAACTAAAGAATATCACAATTAGTAGGCTCTCACATAATTAAACTGTCTTTCTTTGGTCAATAGAATGTTTTTCGCAATCTATCCCAGCCGATATGAGGTGAAATCAATGGAAAATATAAACTGTTTGCTTGCTCTTGCTGTTCCTCCTGCTTGGGATGGATGGGGTAGCTTTAAAACTATATCTTCCATGGTGACATCACTGATATCATCCTCTTCAGGAAATATGAACTTGTAACATCCTAATATTTTTTTCATAAACTTGACTTTCAAGTCTTCATCACTCAGTTTCTTTAAAACTTTTCCCACGAAGTAAACAACAGAAGTTTTTTTTGCAAATCTGACTAAAATGAAATCATTGGGCTGAATATGTTTGACACTGTTTTCAATATCAGATCCCTCACTCGATGTTGCATCAGACTTTGAGGAAGAGCTGCTTTGAGATCCTTCATCTTCACTTTCAGTTTCTTCTGGAATATGTTGCAACAGCTGCTTTTTAGATTTTGTCCTCCTTTCTTTGGACTCGTTCTTTCGCTTCTTCGCCTCTTTTTCCTGGAATGCTTGCTGGATTTTATCTTTTTCAGGAGTATCAGTAAGAATCCTTGTTGAGCCTCTTCTGTTAGATTTCGCTGTTTTCCGTGCAGAAGCTTTTGGGAACGGTTTGACAAGCTGAGGTGAAAGAACGCTTGTTCCACTTGTAGACGCTTGAGGACAAACAGGAAGTGTCTTGGGCACAGAAGATGTAGTAGGCACATCAGAAGTGGAAGCGGATGCCATTGGTGTTACGGCTGTGGGTGGATTTTCTGGATCAGGGCGATTAGTAACTTCAGCTTGCAGGAAGTCGTCATCTGTGAAAACTTCACTATTGAACGGGTATATTCCAGTCTTTGCAAAACCTGATAAAATGTTGTTTCGTGTAAGAGATGCATCAAACGCCTCGCTAACAAGAGCAGGGACATCATAAATCGTCATAGGTTTGCCGGGATGATTGATCATCCAGTTGTTTGCAGCAACATTGTATCTGCTTTTCAATGGTCCATAGACGGCAACATCCAGTGGCTGCAGTCGCTGGCTGGTGTGTGGAGGTAGAGTTAGCAGCACTATTCCGTTTTCTTTGGCGAATTTTATTGATTCAATAAAAATGTGGCTGTCATGATTGTCCAAAATTAGGAGTACTGTATGGCTATTGCTTGTAGATGTCCCAGCAAAGTTTGAGAAATGTTGCAAACACTTTAAAAAATTTTCAGCTGTCATCCAGCCACTCTGATGGGCTAGTCCGAGACTTTGAGCAGGCGCTCCTGCCAGCATAAAATCCTTGAAATTAACTCTTGGGAATACAAATGCAGGGGGCAATGCATTTCCCATCGCATTTATGAAACAAAGAACAGTAACTAACTGCCCCCTTTCACCAGAAGTCACTTGGGCTACTTGCTTTTCCCCTTTTCTAGAAATGACATTTGGGGGTTTGTGAACAGTAGTGAAACCTGTTTCATCACAATTATATATTCTGTCTGGAGTGAATTCATATCTCTTCATAACATCTTCTAGATTCTTGAAAAAGTTCCTGACATTTGTTTTATTGAAGCTTGTACTTCGGGCCAAACTTGTTGCTTCGGGTGTTCTTACAGACAAATTCTTATTCCTGGTCATAAAGCCTTGCAACCAATCTAAACCAGCTTGGTTATTAGTAAACCAGGTTTTAGGAATTGTATTTGATTGTACAAGTTTTGCATATTGAAAAGCCAATTCCCTCGTTTGCAGTGTTGTTAAACCGTGATTCATTGATGATGCTTGCATTAAATACAATGCTAATTCTGCCTCCTGCTCTGTAGTAAAAACTTTCCTGTTACCCACACGCGGTGAATACACTACATTGTCTTTTTTATATCTTGAAACAAGTCTAGCCAAATGCGATTTTGCAATTCCGTGGGTACTGGCTGTAGCCCTGATTGATGCTTCTTTTTCGACAACTTCAATTATTGCCCCTTGAATCACTTCTGGCATCACACGTTCTTTCTGTTTCTTTTTCTTATACTTTCGAGGCATTTTTTTCTATTAAAAAAATTTAGCATTAGAGCATGCCAAAAACATGTCAATATGGGGTTGAAAGGGACATGTCCCATTCATCCCCTATTTTACTGTCCCTTTCAACCCCCAGGCCTCAAGCAACCAAAACTACAACCTAACTTTCTGACAGTGAAATATAATTTAAAACCGATTAAATAAACATATTCTAGAGGTTTCAAAGTAATTATCCCAATTCAAGTACATTATCCAATGACTATGTTTGAGATTTTACCCCTAAATGTAAAAAATGAAGAAAACTTACTTTTGCATGCGTTTTCTGCTCATCCGGGAATTCCAAACACTGGCGCTAGTGTATTGGACCCTACAAATGTGTGAAAACTATGGACTACTAGTGTCATCTATCTGTGAAATAACGAAGCTCCATAAGTAATTTAGCAGCAAGTTATAGAGACTGTCCCTTTCATCCCTTGCCCCTTTCATCCCCACCCTCCCCTACTTAGTTTATAATCATATTGATCATATACAGTATTATTTCATTTTTGACAAGATTTCCAACAACAAAATACCAATGACAAAACTTTTGATTTTCCAGGCTGCACATTATGTTGCAACACAAACAACATTGCAGGTATCATTTGATGACTTTAGACCAAGTACTCAGGATGGAAATACAATATTAACCATGGATTAGACAAGGGCCATACTTAAAGGACCAACAGAAACTTCCAGTAGACCAGTGATTTTCAACCGGTCTACCACGAGAAAATCATAGGTGTGTTGCAAAAATTTAATTATAGATTCAAGTGCACCATGAGATAAAAAAGGTTAAAAAACACTGCAGTAGACAATTGAAACAGATGCTCGTAACTTTGACGGGGCATACCAGTGGATCCCTGGTTAGTCACAATTGCTCCTTACATCATTCTAATATAGTGAAATTGAAAAAAATGAAAAGAGGCATGCTGCACATGCTCACAAAATAGTCATGAGTGCAAGCATATCTGTTGTTGCCACTTTTTTGATAAAGATGCAAAAATAACCAATGGTCAAATGACTTTTGGTAAACAGTGGGAGTCTGCTAGGAGTTTGTGAACTTCAAAATATGATGTTCAAGTTTGATACAGAATATTGATGTTTACTAACCTCATTATCTGAAAATCTGATTAATCTGGACAATGTAAAATTATAATTAACACCTTCAGCATGTTCTACATTAATAAAACATTGTATTTAATTATACTTTTTTTATCAAACAACATTTAAAATGAACAGAACTAGCCTATATTATTGCACCAGACATTGGGCTACTCACAGGACCTTCATTCATCAAAATTATCATTAAGAATATCAATATGTAACCAAAAGTGCACAAAGTGTTCTCTAGGAGCACAACAGTACAGTTATTGTTTGTCGTCATTAGAAAGTAATGCAGTGTTTGTTTCCCTCAAACATATGACAGTAGAGATTGTTCATCCCTCTTATCATATCTCATACTTGGTATAAAGTTTATTTTGTAGTCATCATAGAATTTTTGTATATACAATAGATAATTGGCATTATCAGATCTACACACCCTCTTAGTCTGTTATATCAAGAAACAACAATGTATTACTTTTAAATATCATAAAATTTTCCTTATTTAATATTCATAATTCCTATCTGATAAACTTAAGTGAATTTAAATGATGAAACAATTTTTAATAATGAAAATTAAACAATTACTACCAGGGCCGGCCTGTTCATATAGACAAACTAGACGATGGCCTAGGGTGCTTGAATTTTGGAGGGGCAGCATGGAGAAAGTACATGCACAAATTACAATAACTAATGAAAAAATAAATGTTTTTTGATCACAATCCTTTCTCACGTGTTGACCCGTGAGTCGCCATTTTGAAAGTAGTGCCATAGTCTCATGATTGCGATATTGCGTGCTGCATATTGAATAAAAATTAGATACTCTATTTTACATTGGTGTTTTATATTGTTGCGAATTTTTTTAAATGGGGCGACGTCAAAGTCATTTGCCTAGGGCGCTGAGTTTGCTCAGTCCGGCAGTGATTACTACTAAAAAGTTTGGAATTATATGATTAATACCCATAAATATACAGTTGGAAAGATAAAAATAATGTGAAGTAAATAATTAATGCTGCAACTATATACAGTATATATTAACTTAAATAACAAAATTTTTGCATATAAATGAAGAATTACTGGTAAAACAAATGTCAAAGTTTCATTATTCATAATTTAAATATGTAAAATAAGTTTTTATATATGACATTTTAAGATAATATACAGAACAGCAATATATCATCTGTTAAAATGTATATAAAGAATCAAAGACATTTCAGAGTGCCCTGACCTGTTGATGCACTGATTCAAAAAGATTCCAAAATATTTCTAAATGATTTTATTACATAAATCTGTTTCTAAAGAATGTAGATTACTGAAAATCGTAGTTCAAAACTTTCCATACATATTCATGCAGTTCGTGTCAGGAGAGTTTACCAATAAATCTATTATAATCCTACTTATTGAAATTCACTACAGCATGACAATATCATCTTCATCACAGATATCAAATATTAAGTATATTAATTAATGACTGTATGGATGAAAAATGCTCTTATTCTTATGCTTATTCTTTTTTAACAATAATCAAGTTTCATGCCTATCCAAAACATTACAAAATCTTTAAAAACAGAGTATTTGGATATGATTACTTTTTGAAATTATCTTTTAAACTTCAAATTCTATTCGACCAAATAAAACTTAGATTTATCCTTATTTCATCTAAAAATATCATATAAATCAATTCCAATTCAAATGTTGAAATTCTCATGTTTTATGTAATACAGAGTCTTGTTCGATAATCCTTATCAGAAGTTTGCAAAACAATAATTAAACATTATAAAATATTTAAAATAATTTTGAACAGATACTTAAACTTTGTAGATCAAATGAAAAGAATAAAGTTTGGTTTAACATATGAGTTAGATCAATGTTTCTCAAACTTCACCTTTTGTCAGATCCCAAATGTAGAATTATATTATTATTATTTTTTTTACATTGAATTTGGCAATGTCTCACGGACAATATTTGCCACCCCCTTTACAACAATCCCAATTAATTAAAAAAGAAAAAATATGCAATAAGATTAAAATAAGAAAAAGCAATGTGATAATAACAAAAATGAGAAAACAATGCGAGAATGACAAAAAAAAAATAATAAGCAAAAAATTAAATTACTTGGAGTATAGTATCTTTTTGTAAATAGCTTTCAATTTATGGAAGTCAAAGAACAATTTGTCTTCGATTTCAGTAGCAGTTTTTTGATATTGGTAGAAAAAAGATCTAAATTGTTACATTCAGGTGGCAGTAGGGCATATGAATACAACTTAACAATCTACTGGTAAACATAGGAATGTGGATGAAGGTATAATGAGCAACGAGAAGGCCATTAAAATATTTATATGTATAGATATGATCAAAGTATTCTATATGTTGGAATAAGTTAGGTAGGCCAAGATAGGTTCGACCAACATCAGGGGAGTTAGTATAAAACAGATGCAATAGTATATTGAGGGTAAAAAATATTTTGTTTAGCTCTATAATAAGTTTATTTAATGCAGATGAAGAAGCCTAAGTCCATATAGGTAATGCATAATCAATTAAAGATTGGAAGTTAGAGAAAAAAATAGTGCAGAGTGTTTTTTTTATTTGAAATGTTTTTAAAATTTCACCAAAGCATTCTGTGACGAATGGATATCTTTTTGATTAGGTATTTTTATGTAGGTGAAAAGAAAGTCTTATCAAATATGGCACTAGGATTGCAATCACTATTAACAGTTTCTAGGCACTGGCTGTTAAGAAAAAAATTATTACAGAGAGGGTTTCTAATAAGATTAAAAATCATAAATTTTGTTTTGCTAAAATTTATTAAAAGANAAAAATTTAAGCATAAACTAAACAAAAAAATTAGTATATATATATATAATTATTAATTACATATAACAAAAATACATAGAAATTAACCTATAACAAATGCAAACAAAATGTTTAAGTTAAACTAATGAATTGACTGATAAGGAGGATAGTTGTGGAAATGACTTGGAGGAGAAAAATATAATAAATATCCTATTCTATTTCCTGTAGCTTTTTAAAACTCAGCCTTGTGAGCACTAAAAAAATATTTTTTCTCCCATATACAGTATGGGTTTAGTTAGACCCACAATGAGAATGGCCAGATGGAGCCCAACATATTTGGACAGACTGCCCATGAATAATTCCTAGGTTCCTGATTTGTGTATCTAGTCTTGAGTTATGTAAGTAGCAATACAAATGTGATAAGAATATTATATAGTAACAATTTACCATATGATATTTACTACACAAGTTTGGGACAAACACTACCTACACATTCATTTTGCTACTCACACAACTCAAAGATACTGGACCAATACAATCCAATTCCCTAGAGCTGATTTTACTACCTTGTCCATCTGACTATCCATACAAAATTTGACAGGATGTACAGTACAGAGATTTGAGCCAGAACCTTGCAGCTTGCAAGCTAATGCTTTACCTCTGACTATGTGTGACTGCTTTGTTATAGGGGAGGGTGGGGATGAAAGAGACAAAATTCATATTTTTATTTTTCACTGGAAAAGTTTACTTCTAATCAGTTTTATTTTTAGTGCAAAAGATTCATTAAACCTTTACTTTGTTCTGACCATATTGTGAATTCATCCTATTATATTGGTAGTTGAACATGTTCATATTTTTAAAGACCTCTCCAAGTGTCCCTTTCATTCCCATGTCTGGGTTGAAAGGGACACACTCGGGGATGAAAGGGACTACCTGCGTTCTAATGTAAAACTTGGAATTAGTTATCTCAATGTTTTCAAATTTTGTTGTAACTGATAAGTGATAAGCTAGAGACTAAAATTTTTAAAAATTACACTTTTAATAATATGAATTATGTGACATCACATTTATTTTAAACAGTTAAAGATTACCAATACTTTTAAAACAATTAAAGATTATCAATATTTTTAAAACAATTAAAGAATATCAAATATTTTCAAACAAAGAACAATAACTAAAGAATATCACAATTAGTAGGCTCTCACATAATTAAACTGTCTTTCTTTGGTCAATAGAATGTTTTTCGCAATCTATCCCAGCCGATATGAGGTGAAATCAATGGAAAATATAAACTGTTTGCTTGCTCTTGCTGTTCCTCCTGCTTGGGATGGATGGGGTAGCTTTAAAACTATATCTTCCATGGTGACATCACTGATATCATCCTCTTCAGGAAATATGAACTTGTAACATCCTAATATTTTTTTCATAAACTTGACTTTCAAGTCTTCATCACTCAGTTTCTTTAAAACTTTTCCCACGAAGTAAACAACAGAAGTTTTTTTTGCAAATCTGACTAAAATGAAATCATTGGGCTGAATATGTTTGACACTGTTTTCAATATCAGATCCCTCACTCGATGTTGCATCAGACTTTGAGGAAGAGCTGCTTTGAGATCCTTCATCTTCACTTTCAGTTTCTTCTGGAATATGTTGCAACAGCTGCTTTTTAGATTTTGTCCTCCTTTCTTTGGACTCGTTCTTTCGCTTCTTCGCCTCTTTTTCCTGGAATGCTTGCTGGATTTTATCTTTTTCAGGAGTATCAGTAAGAATCCTTGTTGAGCCTCTTCTGTTAGATTTCGCTGTTTTCCGTGCAGAAGCTTTTGGGAACGGTTTGACAAGCTGAGGTGAAAGAACGCTTGTTCCACTTGTAGACGCTTGAGGACAAACAGGAAGTGTCTTGGGCACAGAAGATGTAGTAGGCACATCAGAAGTGGAAGCGGATGCCATTGGTGTTACGGCTGTGGGTGGATTTTCTGGATCAGGGCGATTAGTAACTTCAGCTTGCAGGAAGTCGTCATCTGTGAAAACTTCACTATTGAACGGGTATATTCCAGTCTTTGCAAAACCTGATAAAATGTTGTTTCGTGTAAGAGATGCATCAAACGCCTCGCTAACAAGAGCAGGGACATCATAAATCGTCATAGGTTTGCCGGGATGATTGATCATCCAGTTGTTTGCAGCAACATTGTATCTGCTTTTCAATGGTCCATAGACGGCAACATCCAGTGGCTGCAGTCGCTGGCTGGTGTGTGGAGGTAGAGTTAGCAGCACTATTCCGTTTTCTTTGGCGAATTTTATTGATTCAATAAAAATGTGGCTGTCATGATTGTCCAAAATTAGGAGTACTGTATGGCTATTGCTTGTAGATGTCCCAGCAAAGTTTGAGAAATGTTGCAAACACTTTAAAAAATTTTCAGCTGTCATCCAGCCACTCTGATGGGCTAGTCCGAGACTTTGAGCAGGCGCTCCTGCCAGCATAAAATCCTTGAAATTAACTCTTGGGAATACAAATGCAGGGGGCAATGCATTTCCCATCGCATTTATGAAACAAAGAACAGTAACTAACTGCCCCCTTTCACCAGAAGTCACTTGGGCTACTTGCTTTTCCCCTTTTCTAGAAATGACATTTGGGGGTTTGTGAACAGTAGTGAAACCTGTTTCATCACAATTATATATTCTGTCTGGAGTGAATTCATATCTCTTCATAACATCTTCTAGATTCTTGAAAAAGTTCCTGACATTTGTTTTATTGAAGCTTGTACTTCGGGCCAAACTTGTTGCTTCGGGTGTTCTTACAGACAAATTCTTATTCCTGGTCATAAAGCCTTGCAACCAATCTAAACCAGCTTGGTTATTAGTAAACCAGGTTTTAGGAATTGTATTTGATTGTACAAGTTTTGCATATTGAAAAGCCAATTCCCTCGTTTGCAGTGTTGTTAAACCGTGATTCATTGATGATGCTTGCATTAAATACAATGCTAATTCTGCCTCCTGCTCTGTAGTAAAAACTTTCCTGTTACCCACACGCGGTGAATACACTACATTGTCTTTTTTATATCTTGAAACAAGTCTAGCCAAATGCGATTTTGCAATTCCGTGGGTACTGGCTGTAGCCCTGATTGATGCTTCTTTTTCGACAACTTCAATTATTGCCCCTTGAATCACTTCTGGCATCACACGTTCTTTCTGTTTCTTTTTCTTATACTTTCGAGGCATTTTTTTCTATTAAAAAAATTTAGCATTAGAGCATGCCAAAAACATGTCAATATGGGGTTGAAAGGGACATGTCCCATTCATCCCCTATTTTACTGTCCCTTTCAACCCCCAGGCCTCAAGCAACCAAAACTACAACCTAACTTTCTGACAGTGAAATATAATTTAAAACCGATTAAATAAACATATTCTAGAGGTTTCAAAGTAATTATCCCAATTCAAGTACATTATCCAATGACTATGTTTGAGATTTTACCCCTAAATGTAAAAAATGAAGAAAACTTACTTTTGCATGCGTTTTCTGCTCATCCGGGAATTCCAAACACTGGCGCTAGTGTATTGGACCCTACAAATGTGTGAAAACTATGGACTACTAGTGTCATCTATCTGTGAAATAACGAAGCTCCATAAGTAATTTAGCAGCAAGTTATAGAGACTGTCCCTTTCATCCCTTGCCCCTTTCATCCCCACCCTCCCCTACTTAGTTTATAATCATATTGATCATATACAGTATTATTTCATTTTTGACAAGATTTCCAACAACAAAATACCAATGACAAAACTTTTGATTTTCCAGGCTGCACATTATGTTGCAACACAAACAACATTGCAGGTATCATTTGATGACTTTAGACCAAGTACTCAGGATGGAAATACAATATTAACCATGGATTAGACAAGGGCCATACTTAAAGGACCAACAGAAACTTCCAGTAGACCAGTGATTTTCAACCGGTCTACCACGAGAAAATCATAGGTGTGTTGCAAAAATTTAATTATAGATTCAAGTGCACCATGAGATAAAAAAGGTTAAAAAACACTGCAGTAGACAATTGAAACAGATGCTCGTAACTTTGACGGGGCATACCAGTGGATCCCTGGTTAGTCACAATTGCTCCTTACATCATTCTAATATAGTGAAATTGAAAAAAATGAAAAGAGGCATGCTGCACATGCTCACAAAATAGTCATGAGTGCAAGCATATCTGTTGTTGCCACTTTTTTGATAAAGATGCAAAAATAACCAATGGTCAAATGACTTTTGGTAAACAGTGGGAGTCTGCTAGGAGTTTGTGAACTTCAAAATATGATGTTCAAGTTTGATACAGAATATTGATGTTTACTAACCTCATTATCTGAAAATCTGATTAATCTGGACAATGTAAAATTATAATTAACACCTTCAGCATGTTCTACATTAATAAAACATTGTATTTAATTATACTTTTTTTATCAAACAACATTTAAAATGAACAGAACTAGCCTATATTATTGCACCAGACATTGGGCTACTCACAGGACCTTCATTCATCAAAATTATCATTAAGAATATCAATATGTAACCAAAAGTGCACAAAGTGTTCTCTAGGAGCACAACAGTACAGTTATTGTTTGTCGTCATTAGAAAGTAATGCAGTGTTTGTTTCCCTCAAACATATGACAGTAGAGATTGTTCATCCCTCTTATCATATCTCATACTTGGTATAAAGTTTATTTTGTAGTCATCATAGAATTTTTGTATATACAATAGATAATTGGCATTATCAGATCTACACACCCTCTTAGTCTGTTATATCAAGAAACAACAATGTATTACTTTTAAATATCATAAAATTTTCCTTATTTAATATTCATAATTCCTATCTGATAAACTTAAGTGAATTTAAATGATGAAACAATTTTTAATAATGAAAATTAAACAATTACTACCAGGGCCGGCCTGTTCATATAGACAAACTAGACGATGGCCTAGGGTGCTTGAATTTTGGAGGGGCAGCATGGAGAAAGTACATGCACAAATTACAATAACTAATGAAAAAATAAATGTTTTTTGATCACAATCCTTTCTCACGTGTTGACCCGTGAATCACCATTTTGAAAGTAGTGCCATAGTCTCATGATTGCGATATTACGTGCTGCATATTGAATAAAAATTAGATACTCTATTTTACATTGGTGTTTTATATTGTTGCGAATTTTTTTAAATGGGGCAACGTCAAAGTCATTTGCCTAGGGCACTGAGTTTGCTCAGTCCGGCAGTGATTACTACTAAAAAGTTTGGAATTATATGATTAATACCCATAAATATACAGTTGGAAAGATAAAAATAATGTGAAGTAAATAATTAATGCTGCAACTATATACAGTATATATTAACTTAAATAACAAAATTTTTGCATATAAATGAAGAATTACTGGTAAAACAAATGTCAAAGTTTCATTATTCATAATTTAAATATGTAAAATAAGTTTTTATATATGACATTTTAAGATAATATACAGAACAGCAATATATCATCTGTTAAAATGTATATAAAGAATCAAAGACATTTCAGAGTGCCCTGACCTGTTGATGCACTGATTCAAAAAGATTCCAAAATATTTCTAAATGATTTTATTACATAAATCTGTTTCTAAAGAATGTAGATTACTGAAAATCGTAGTTCAAAACTTTCCATACATATTCATGCAGTTCGTGTCAGGAGAGTTTACCAATAAATCTATTATAATCCTACTTATTGAAATTCACTACAGCATGACAATATCATCTTCATCACAGATATCAAATATTAAGTATATTAATTAATGACTGTATGGATGAAAAATGCTCTTATTCTTATGCTTATTCTTTTTTAACAATAATCAAGTTTCATGCCTATCCAAAACATTACAAAATCTTTAAAAACAGAGTATTTGGATATGATTACTTTTTGAAATTATCTTTTAAACTTCAAATTCTATTCGACCAAATAAAACTTAGATTTATCCTTATTTCATCTAAAAATATCATATAAATCAATTCCAATTCAAATGTTGAAATTCTCATGTTTTATGTAATACAGAGTCTTGTTCGATAATCCTTATCAGAAGTTTGCAAAACAATAATTAAACATTATAAAATATTTAAAATAATTTTGAACAGATACTTAAACTTTGTAGATCAAATGAAAAGAATAAAGTTTGGTTTAACATATGAGTTAGATCAATGTTTCTCAAACTTCACCTTTTGTCAGATCCCAAATGTAGAATTATATTATTATTATTTTTTTTACATTGAATTTGGCAATGTCTCACGGACAATATTTGCCACCCCCTTTACAACAATCCCAATTAATTAAAAAAGAAAAAATATGCAATAAGATTAAAATAAGAAAAAGCAATGTGATAATAACAAAAATGAGAAAACAATGCGAGAATGACAAAAAAAAAAATAATAAGCAAAAAATTAAATTACTTGGAGTATAGTATCTTTTTGTAAATAGCTTTCAATTTATGGAAGTCAAAGAACAATTTGTCTTCGATTTCAGTAGCAGTTTTTTGATATTGGTAGAAAAAAGATCTAAATTGTTACATTCAGGTGGCAGTAGGGCATATGAATACAACTTAACAATCTACTGGTAAACATAGGAATGTGGATGAAGGTATAATGAGCAACGAGAAGGCCATTAAAATATTTATATGTATAGATATCAAAGTATTCTATATGTTGGAATAAGTTAGGTAGGCCAAGATAGGTTCGACCAACATCAGGGGAGTTAGTATAAAACAGATGCAATAGTATATTGAGGGTAAAAAATATTTTGTTTAGCTCTATAATAAGTTTATTTAATGCAGATGAAGAAGCCTAAGTCCATATAGGTAATGCATAATCAATTAAAGATTGGAAGTTAGAGAAAAAAATAGTGCAGAGTGTTTTTTTTATTTGAAATGTTTTTAAAATTTCACCAAAGCATTCTGTGACGAATGGATATCTTTTTGATTAGGTATTTTTATGTAGGTGAAAAGAAAGTCTTATCAAATATGGCACTAGGATTGCAATCACTATTAACAGTTTCTAGGCACTGGCTGTTAAGAAAAAAATTATTACAGAGAGGGTTTCTAATAAGATTAAAAATCATAAATTTTGTTTTGCTAAAATTTATTAAAAGATTTAGTAATTTAAATGACTTGTTTATATAATCAATACCTTTTTGCAGTGTTTGTTGGCAATTATTAGCTATTTTTATGTCATTGATATATTTACAGTGTGTATATATATATAATTTAAATGATGAGATATTTTAAATTCAAACTACATTGGGGTGTTTTTAATAAAGGTAAATATTATGAGAAGCAATGTTTTTTATTCTATGGTATGCTTTGTTTTTCCTCTAAGGACTCAAGGCCCCACCAACACATTTACAGCTCCACAAACTAGATTTAAAACTGCTGACTATCCTTTATACTGTGCAATGGTTCTTAACTGGTGTTCCTCGGATCAGTAGTGTTCCATGATCTTGTTACAAGTAATCCTCTAAGTTACGAAAGTGTTATACTAGCTGAAACTAAGGTCATATTCAAAATCTCAGCATCAATCCAGTGAGATGCTGTCAGAAGTGACATGTCTTCTGATATTTTTGAGAGAACACTGACTGCTTAGGATATCAGGAATGAAAAACATGAAAACTGGCAAATGATGTGGACTTCCACATTACATTAAATTTATTTTTGAACTTATTTAATGAGAACAGCTTAATGAAAAATGAATATTTCGAAAAGAAAATGAGTGATGATGACTTTTTTCACTTCAATAGGATAAAACATCTATGGAAATGAGTTTTAGTTATTTTTTTATTGATTTAGTTATTTAAAACAATAACTAAATCAATCCTAAGATTACACTTTAACAACTAAAACACGTTATGTGATGTCTTACATAAATATGCTAGTATATTAAAATATTCTATTTATGTACTAACCTAATCTTAATTCATTCAGGGTACATTCATCAACAAATAAATTAAATTCAAAATTGTCAATGCAAAATAGAACTCTTATGAGTCTCTTAGTGGCTGCCATCTTGAGCACTGAAAAAGATACTTGCAGTATGCTGGTAGCAACCAGAAGTTGCCATAGATTTTGAAGAGAGGTGCTGAGAAGTGTCGGCAGCACACTAAGATTTTGAAGATGCCCTATGATTAAAGAAACTTTAGCATAAATTCACAGCTTACAATGCAGACAAGACACAACTTGCAACTTGCAGTGAATTACTCTTGTTACCCTTGCAAAGACAAGAAAGTCAAATATATCTAAGCAATGTTTATGCTTAGAGAATTCATAGTTTTAAAAATATTACCAACAATGTTAAAACCTGTACTGAACTTAGACCAAGTTGTAAATACAGTATGCTAAATTTCATCATGATCATTTATGATGGTTTTTTTAAAAAGTTTCAATATCTACGGAATCTAGTGTTACCACCCGTCTGGTNTTCTTATGAAATTTATTGTTTTAAAATGTTTATAAATTAACTGTATATATAGTTTAATATATTACTTTTTATGTATAGACATCAATATATTCACAATTCTATTCAAATAGTGAAGTGTAGTAGTAATTCAATATGTTGACATGTTAAAATGTTTTAAATATTAAAGATGAAAAGTAAATAATACAATATATACTGGCAAAACCAATAACATTTCTTTTTTCATATGCCATTATATTAAAAATAGTACTTTAATACAATTTAAATACAAGAAAATGTATTCTAACTTTATCATACTTTTTATTAATAGAAAAACAGAAAATTATATTCAATCTTGCAAATATTTTTACAAATTTACATTATTTTAATAGTGAAAGAACTCACACTCACTGAAACTCATCTGCAATTCTGCCATGTTCGTCTGTTTACATTTGGCGTGCAACCTGTTGATTTTTTTACTGCATTTGTACACATTTGATTGTACACATCTATGGGCTAATCTAGCATGTTATTCTTTGCATTGTAAAATGACCTTGCACATGTGTCAGGAACTTCTGTTTGAACAAACCTGACCTGTTTGAAAAGGTGGCAACACTAACGAAAGCTCAGTATACATCTTTGCTTTTGCACTCTGAAGATTCAGGAGTAAAAGGCTATGCCCATTTTTAGAACTTAAGAATGAATTGTTAGCCTTTTTCAAAAATGAAGGTAGAAATGCTTTTATAAAATGTCTTAAAAATGACATTTGGTATGCTAACATGGCATACTTATCAGATATTTTTAATTGCTTGATTTGTTTAATACAAATATCCAAAGAAAACATGTTGACATTCTGACAAATGTCATCATTTCAGAATAAGTATCTCTTTGAAAAATTGTTATCAGAAAAAACACAATAAATATATTTCCTTTGCTTCATAATAAAAATGTCAAGGGAATTATTTCTGTTATAACAGAACATTTAACACTATTGAAAGAAAAGACTGCAAGTTACTTTCCTTCCTTAAATATAGAAAATTATGACTGGAAACAAAATCAATTTGGCACAGTTGCATCAAGTCATAAATTTTTGATACAAGAACAACAACTGATTACCTTGTCAACAGATGGTACATTAAAAATGTAATTCTCTGAAATAACTTGAGAAATTTTGGAGTTTTGTCCAATCCAAATAACCAGCTCTCTCCATAACGGACTAAAAATTTTGTTACGGTTTTAACATAATATTTGTGAGAGATCAGATCTCACATATGCCAATATAAAAACTCAAAAACGAGAAATGCTTACTGTACTAATATAGACAAAGAAGTGCAAGTAGCTGTATCACATTTTAGACCTGATATTGATGAAATCTGCAAACATTGACAAGCTCATGTATTGCATTATAACTGATTTTAAAAAGTTTCATTTTTATAAATGTTTTATATTATTTTAGTTATAGTTTTTACAAATATAATTTTTTAATTAATTTTTTTTTTACCGTTACGTATTCTATAATCTATAATTTTTAATAAAAAAGTATGTTCATGCATATTTTTATTTTATGATATTGGTGATTTTGCTGTACCACATTTTTTTACATTCTAAAGTGTTCCATGACTTCAGAACGATTAAGAATCTCTGGCTTTGTGATCCTCACTTTAGACAAGCAGCTAAGCATTATAACTTTTCCTTTCTATTTCACGGAAAGTCATTTCTAACATCATTTATCTAATAATGTCACATTATTAAATAAATGGTGATAAAAATTTTAATAATTTTTATTTGCATTACGTAGAAGAGAATTTTTTTTATTGATTATATAGTAACAATAAGGAAACTGAGGATAAATACGTATTTATCATCAATTAGCTCGTCGTCACATACCCAGTCATGCTAAATTACGAACAAATTCTCTATTTTGACTGTAATAAGTTAATCTACAATTTTTATTAAAATAAAAAGAAAACAGTCTTATTTGTTCTTTCTCTTTACTTTATAAACATTTTGGCATGATAAAATCATTTATTTTTCTTCTATTTTAATATTTAATATTAATTTTAAACAAATTTATAACTCATTATATATTTAATAAAAGATACCAAATATTCAAGATTTTTGTCATAGCAAATCCTGATGTACTATAATAAAAATAACTTAAAATTATTAGCTATCATTTATGATTATTAATCCAGGAAACACAAGCCAAATATATGAATCACAAAAATACATTTTGAATTTTCTGATTTGAAGACCCAATAAGATTCCCAAATTTCAAAGAGTATTCCATTATAATATAATTTTCAAACTAATAAAAATAATATATTTTAATAAAAATTAAAAAATTGTAATAAAAAACCAATACTTTTACAAAATTTTCTTTAATATATATTTTTTTTACATTAGAGGAAATTAATATCTTCTTATGAAATTTATTGTTTTAAAATGTTTATAAATTAACTGTATATATAGTTTAATATATTACTTTTTATGTATAGACATCAATATATTCACAATTCTATTCAAATAGTGAAGTGTAGTAGTAATTCAATATGTTGACATGTTAAAATGTTTTAAATATTAAAGATGAAAAGCAAATAATACAATATATACTGGCAAAACCAATAACATTTCTTTTTTCATATGCCATTATATTAAAAATAGTACTTTAATACAATTTAAATACAAGAAAATGTATTCTAACTTTATCATACTTTTTATTAATAGAAAAACAGAAAATTATATTCAATACTAATTGCAATTTTAGTAATTAGTTTGAATAAAAAAAAGATTTTTAATAGTTTGGAATAGTTCTCTAAATATGTTTTAATTCAATAAAATATATATATANAGGACAGATTATCGTAAAATACATTATGTAAAAACAATTATATTGATGTAAAGCTCTGTAAAATTATTAAAAATACAATCTAAAAATATTTGACATTTTTATATATTTGAAAAAAGGGAAAGATAAATATTGTTAAGTCAATTACTAATGAAATTTCTTATGCTTAATCTCATACTTTCCTAGAGTTTAATTCATTGCTTTTATATTTTTTATTATTATATTTTATTTTACATTGTTTTATATATTTCATTATAAAAACCAAAACATAATATATCTTCTGATGTATTTATTCTCCATCAATAAACTATTGTACTCATATGACTGACTGACATATATATGTTATCACTATCATTTCTTTGAATAAATTATCATCATCCAGATAATTTTTTAATACACAAATAGTTATTAATTTTATTAAAAGCAATAAAGAAAAAATTCACAAGTTAAAAGAATTATATTCTTATCCCACAGAATGCTTCTGAATAATTAAAGCGTATAGCTTCAATATTCAAAAATAAAGAAACAATTACAACTTAAAAAAATCGTTAAAAATAATGAAATTATTCATAAACATCCTAATCAATTATTTATTCTTACTTGACAATTCATTAATACATTATAGTATTTACTGTTCATCAAAAATTATCTCTATGTAAGTATAGCTTACTTAACAGGAAAACATTAAGTCCAGATAACATTAATATTTAGTTACCTGGAAACAGTTTCTTTCAAACGGTACCTGCATTAATTTCCAATTATAAAGCCATTCTATATTGTACGTACATTCAATACAAAACAATGCTTACTCAACAAGCAGACATTGTTTACTATTGAATATCAAAACCAAAATATGTAAAAATTTTTGTTTTTGGCAAGAATTAAAGCACGCATTGCCCGGTAAAGCAACTTTAATACGGCCAGATAAGCAAACTAATGGCATAGCGTGTTTCAAATAAGATGGGCTTATTTTGTCGGCTTGCTTACCCAACTGTACTAAAGCTGCATTACCGGGCAATGTGCCCAATTTCTCACAAGGTGCAAAAGCATTTGTTTCTACTGTAGATAATATTTCAGCAACCGAATACAGAAGTTAATTAAAAAGTGAACTAAAATAATTTAAAAGCAAAATAATGTAATAATAATTTATTATTTATTGAAGTAAAGAAACAAAGTTATCGCATAACTGTCAACAGAGATAGGAACTTTGCATTAATTCTAATTAAACACTGCATGGATCAATGAACCTCATCATCAACTTTTGTAGGATGAATTGATATCATCATCATCATCATCATCTTGGAATAAATGAACTTTGAAGGACAAAATAGAAAAAAAAAATTTATATAACGTCACATTTAATTATTAACATTAGAAATTAGCAATTATTTACGAAATTAGAGGTTTATTTAAGGTAATATTTACAAGAAAAACTCAAATGTTATTTCTATTTTTAATCTTTTATTCCCAGAATAAAGTAGTTTGGTTTTTCTCGAGGTTAAGCCTAAAGACATTTCATATTTTATTCACTAATTTGTAGTTATATATTCGATGACATCTTCGTTTTTAATTAAATTTACATTTAATAATCTGTATTATACGTTAAATTACACCAAAGATTAAAGAATTATTACCGAAAAGCGTCTTTCTTCTTCAGCCACGTTTCTCATCAGCTGCTTCTTTTTCAACACAAACAAACAGGTGTGACGTCATTGAAATTCTATTCTCATCTATTACGTGAATAAAAATTTTTATTTTCTGTAATATTAAAAAACGCTTCATATTTGGTTGATGAAGATTAATAATGTTAATTTAATGAAAAATATTTAAATTATTTAAAAGTTAAAATTATATCACGTGACGCTTTTTGTCCTATGATAAGCGGCGTTATAGCTCGTTGCTATAGGTCTCGTGACTAACGTATAGTGTTGCATATTTAAAAAGCTAATAATAATAATTACATTGGAATTTTAAAATATAACTGTAATTAATCTACATTTCCACACAAATTAAAAATATAAAATTTGAGTATTGTTTCGGTCGACAAGCTAATCGAATTTATTAATTCTTGTTTTGCACGACAGATGGTGCATCGATATTTCATGTTGCAGGCTCTTTAAACCTGCAACATGAAATGCAATAAATGTCTGTCACGCTAGTAAAGATCCAAGTTCGATTACGGGAAAAATTCTTAGAAATTTATTTAGATAGTTTATATAAGAATTTTAAAACTAATTCACTTCGCTGCATAAAAATTTTATTTATTTTATTTTTTAATTAAAGTACTTTTTGGTCCATGGGCTCTAAGATGGCCTTTTAAGTCATATTTATTATGGATTTTGCAAGACCATAACGGGAGTGAGATATGAAACCTGTAGGCACTAAGTGCGCCTCTTTTAGCAAACCCATTATGGGTTTGGCCAGGTTCACAATGGGGCAACGGAGTGGTGAGAGACGAGAGATGATGGGTCCTGGCCGAACCCATTATCCCGAAAAAGTTTTCTTAGTTTCCAGAGGGCAAAAAGAATAAAATAAAATAAAATAAATATGTATGTTATCTTTATGAAGAGCAGAACTGGTTTCGACTAAAAGTGGCGCTAGGAATTTTTAAATTAACTTCCTCTTGATAATCTAAACGTTGTTTTTATTCCACTATCGATTAATATTTTCCAGATTAGCCTTTGATTTACATTATTTTTAAAATAACTAATACTTAAAATTTAAGCACGTAAAACAAATTATAATATAAATGCAAGGTACTGTACTGTACATTCTGTGCGTCTGTATCAGCCATTATAAATAAACAAATAAAAATATTACGAAAATTTGTCCTGTAATTTTATGGAGATTAGTACTTTGTACTGTTGATTATTAATCTTTGTAATTCTATTATCACTTCTATTATTTAATAAAATGTTAATTTTGTTTATTTAGTGAATAAATCGGTATCAGTGACGAATGTTTACAATACATACAACGATGGATTTTTACCTCAAGGTTTCCGCGCTTAAGATCTGCATGATTTCATTTGTTTTATTATTTATTACGTATGCTAATTGAATGTATTGAGAATCGGCAATAAATCGATAAAAATAAATGAATTGGTGGAAACAAATTCTGATTCATATTCAGTACGAAGAATCATGGAGATTGCATTTGAATGTAGTCTTTCAAAACTTGTATTGCTCAACATTTCTATTGTGATGAAATAATGTGTTGATTTATCCGCTGAACAATCTACTACAGATCAAACAGAAGATGAATAAAAATTTGAAACATCCAAACTAAAGAATGAGAGATAAAAATTGTCAATATATACAAACGATTGTGTTGGTCTGGATAATGATAAAAATATTTCAAATAAGTTAAAAGATAAAATAAATCAACTGTCTCGACATTTGTTGGTTTTTAATTGAAATAATACTTATGTTGTTGTTTTTTTTCTTTTTGAGGATTTTTAGTTGGTCGTTAAATACCAAAGTAATTGCTCATCTCTCTTCATAATGGATTCAGGTTCGAACACTTAAAATTTATTATGAATAATACAGGTTAGGTGTCGTTCTGTATTCCTCACTCAGAAGAGTCAATTTAATGCGGGTTCGATTTTCTTCAGATCTATCCGTAATGGGCGATATTTATAGCAGTTGTGGCCGGCCGTGTAGCTCTAATATACCTTTTTTGTTTCATTTTTTACTTTTTCAGTTCTGTAGGTCCTAAGAGGTCTTTTTTCCATGTCCATCGTGGACTTAGCTAGGTCTCCAATGGAGGACGACCAGGTGGTAAGGACGAGGTCCTATGTAGCCTATCCAGGATATTTTATACATTTTATAATGAAAGGGGCGGAAGACCGGGACTACTCAGAGGTATCGCCTGAGGTGAAAAAGGAGAAGAGGGGGGAATGGATAAGGTGGGATAAAAGTGTGATAGGAAAGATGGTGAAGATTGGAGAGACCATCAGCGCGAGCATTACAGTTAATTTAATTAAATAGAATAATACATATAATAACCTATCCAGGACAGACCATCCATGAAAAACTGTCAGATGGCCGAGCGGTGAAGGTGGTAGCCTACCGCTCTGGGGGACTCGGAATCGAATCCGGACGGGTCGAAAAATCCTCAGGAATTTTTCGGGAGTGGTCCGTCCGGATATGTTAGGCCCCCGCCCCTCACCACCCGTCCGCCCTATTGTCGTATTGTGGGTCTGGTCGAACCCATAATGGGCTTTGCTAAAAGAGACCCTCTTAGTGCTCACAGGGAGGAAAGAGTTTTAAAAAAGAAAATTTTTGAGACTGTTCATCTGGATTCGATTTCTGATTCTCAACACCAGGAGACTTGGATCATTGATCCGGTATTCAAATATTGATTAATCATTGATAATTCAAATAAAAATGCTATTATAATAATTAAGAGGAATGAATAAAATCATAAAGATATGAATAAGTAAACTAAATATAGTATTGAGTATCTTTTGATTTTTCACCCACCAGTGGCTGAATGGATAAAACTACTGAACACTGGTTCACTGGATGGAACATTGAACACTGGTCGTAAGTTCGTTATTGTGGATGTTGTGCACGAATTAGAATATTGCTGTACTTCATTAAACCAAATCTCTTCCTTTTTCACTCTTTCTACCCCGCGGGCACTAAAAAAAAGCCGTTTAGTTATTTGCATCATGGATTCAGCTAGGTCTACAATGGAGCAGACTGTCTTCAGAGCAGCAGTTTAACGCTTTTGCTGCCTCGAGTATCTTTTTCATTTTTATTCTTTTCGTCCCTTGGGCAATTAATAGTCTAAGAGAACCTTTTTAGCAAGCCCATTATGGGTTAGGCCAGACTGGGTGGTGAGGGAAGACGTCTAAAATATCCGGACGAATCACCAACCTCCGAAAACTTCCTAGAGTTTATCTATCCGTCCGGTTGTATCCTGGGTCCCCCAGACCGGTAGGCTGCCACCTTAATCGCTTGTCCATCTGACCATTCTCTTTTAGTATCAGAAATTATAATCTTAAAGAAAAATATTCATTTATAATTTTCAATATGTAACCGTTTCAAACACCGTTATTTTCTATGAATTATCATATCCTCAGACTCCAAAAATACTAGCCAATCAACAACTTTTTTAACCCAGATCCATTTCGGAAATTACATTGGGTACGTTCGTAAAGTCAAACGAGTTAAATTGTGAATTAAAAGATGAAATGATTGGAGTAACTGTCCACCCGAAGCAATCTAAGAAAAATATTTTGGATAAGGCTGTACTAGCAACATTTGTATCTTCGATTTTAGAAATAGCCATTTAGTTCTAAACGAATCGTTCGAAAAGTCTAACGAAATAAGAATAACGATGACGTCATTCTCGTTTAACTCGTTCGACTTTACGAACGTATCCATTATTTCCCTCCTCAGTAGGCTCTATTTTATTCAGGCTAAACAAGGCACAAGCACTTTTCAATACTCTAGTAAACATACAATAAATACATTAAGCATTAATTTATTTTTAAAAGCAAACTTCACTAATTAGACGGTATAGCTGAATTACTTCAGAATCAGAATATTTTGAATAAATAAAAGCTTACATACTTGTAAGAAAAAGTTGCGGGATGAGACTATAAAAGTGTGACGTGTCTCCATCAAGAAAACTCTAGTAAGTACGGATTCAGAAGCAAATCTCGGAAGAGAATTTTTTTTATTTCTCTCTTGATTCCGTGTAATAAACAATATTACTTACTTTTTGTAATAATCATTACAGAAAGCTTTTTTGCCATTATACTTTTTTCTTTGAGCCAATCCGAAAATTGATTATTTATATGTTACGGTTGTTCTGCCAGTTGGATGGCCGAGGCGATAAAGCGTTGGCCTATCGCTCTGGGGTACCCTAGATCGAATTCGGGCGGATTGAAAAATCCTAGAAATTTTTCGGGTCAGGCTCATTTTATAAGGAAAATTACTTCAAAAACTATAACTTACTCATAATGAAAGCTCATGTTAGCGATAAAAGTCTGAAGACGTGATCGCGAGATTGCCATACCGAGACCAGAGGGTGACTAGATTTTCTTCTTATTCCTCAAGAATTTCGTTCATTATTTAATATTAGTTAGATATATTTAGGAGAAAGTGCTGATTTATTTTATCAATTTTGCAATCATTTATGAACATTCATTTTAGAAGAGCGAGACAATGAATCATTTCACAGTCAGATTCATATAAAACTAATTAAGGAAATAGAGCATTTCAGTTTTTCCGGGTTTTTCTCTTTCGATATAGTTCGATAATAAAAATTTAAACTTTTAATAATTTCTATTATTTAGTTGTTTTTTTTGTGTGTTCTAACGGCTACGAATGTTAATTTTCTATTATATCATTGAAAATATAATATTACAGATATCGATGATACATTACTCTTCTTAAATCTTATAATACATTTATGGTTACAGTGCCAAGTAGTAATATTTAAAATAAATAAATATATATTTAATATTTTTAAAACGTTGATTAAATAAATTACATAAAAACTTTAGAACGTTTTATTTGATATATAAGAATATTTTGATTTGTCAGAATTTTAAAGTAGGTGGTGCTTTTTAAGTAAATAAATTACACCGCCAGAGGGCATTCGGTCTTTCCACGTCGATGGGCGTCAAGTTATGATTGAGTGAAGGAGGGCGTTTCTGAATAGCTGATAGTAATTCAAGCAGTTCAGTCGAACTTCTTGACATATCAATCATGTTTACGTGGCTCAGCAAAGACGAAAGTCGCCGTAAACAACCCGAAATATACGGTAATGTCGTCGAGGGACTTAAAAAGATCTATAGGGCCAAGATACTTCCGTTGGAAGAACATTATCTCTTCCACGAGTTCCATTCTCCGAAACTCGACGATCCCGACTTTGATGCCAAACCGATGATTCTGCTGGTAGGTCAATATTCTACAGGTAAAACCACTTTTATTAAATATCTATTGGAGAAAGACTTTCCCGGTATAAGAATTGGTCCCGAACCTACTACCGACCGCTTCATTGCCGTTATGTATGGAGAACAAGAAGGTGTCATTCCTGGAAATGCTTTGGTTGTGGATCCCAAGAAACAGTTCCGTCCCCTGTCGAAGTTTGGCAATGCATTCTTAAATCGTTTCCAGTGTTCTTTGGTAAATTCTCCCGTTCTTCAGAGCATTTCCATTGTCGACTCGCCCGGTATCCTTTCCGGAGAAAAGCAGAGAGTAGACCGTGGCTACGAATTTGCGGGAGTTCTGGAATGGTTTGCAGAGAGAGTCGACCGCATCATTCTCCTGTTCGACGCGCATAAGCTGGACATATCCGACGAGTTCCGCAGGAGCATCGAAGCTCTGAGAGGCCACGATGACAAGATCAGGATTGTTTTGAATAAGGCGGACGGCGTGGATCACCAGCAGTTGATGAGGGTGTACGGAGCCCTGATGTGGTCGTTGGGAAAGGTACTAAACACTCCGGAGGTGGCTAGAGTTTACATAGGGTCGTTCTGGGACGAGCCCCTCCGCTTTGACACCAACCGGCAGTTGTTTGAGGCGGAAGAACAGGATTTGTTTAGCGACATACAGAGTCTCCCGAGAAACGCCGCTCTGAGAAAATTGAACGACTTGATAAAGAGAGCAAGATTGGCCAAAGTTAGTATGAAATCTATTATGTCATATATATATATTAGTGAAATTTTATTGATATATTGTTTATACTATTAACTTATTTTATGACTCTTAATTAAATAAACTTAAAACAATAAGTTATTTTAAAAAAACATTATTTTATTAAACCACTTGCAGAAAATAGTGAGTTTAAAACAACAAATTCATTAACTTTTTATATATTTTTAACAATATAAAACTTGTGTTTAATTATCCATAAATTTTCAGCTGTTTACAGAGAAGTGATAGCCTAAGGTACTTTCTATTCTGAAAAAGGAAGGAAAGAAGTAACTGTTTAATACTTATTTAATTTCCTTATTACATGCATTTTCTGAAAATTCTTTTAACATTTATCAATTTTAGTAAATAAATTAGATGGGTGTATAAATAGTTCTATTGTCTACTTATTTTTGATAAGTTATCAATTTAAACTTTTAGCAAGATAAATTATCAAAATAAAGCTTTTTTTTAAGATAGGTGAATGAATACTTCAAATCATTATTATTATTCTCAGATCTGTTTGCTTGTCATATCTAATATGAAAGTTATTGTTTTTAATTCTTTGAGTTTAGATCTTGTATCAAATTATCTGCCTACAGTTTCCTTTAAAGATCTTTTATTTGTATAAAAGATCAAAATGTCTGATTTTCCTATAAGCATTGTCAAAATTAGACACATTCACTTGATTAAAATATTTATTCTACATCAATATTATGGATCATAATTACTATAATCACTTAAATGCACATTTATATATATATAAATCATATAAATTTTGAATGCTGTTATAAAATTGGGCCGAGTTTATTCTTATAATAGCTTTCTAAAGTAGGAATTAAATTTTTTTTGTATATTCTTTGCTGTTCATGCTGATAGAAAAGTGTCATTATTTGTCAAGATTTGTGACTTAANTATAAATCATATAAATTTTGAATGCTGTTATAAAATTGGGCCGAGTTTATTCTTATAATAGCTTTCTAAAGTAGGAATTAAATTTTTTTTTGTATATTCTTTGCTGTTCATGCTGATAGAAAAGTGTCATTATTTGTCAAGATTTGTGACTTAATGGCATTATATAATTTTAATTAAGTAAGATATAAAAATTATTACTGATGAGTGAAAATTGTTAATAAAGTTGTTTATTGTTAATGTTGTCTTTAAAAATGAGAGATCTCCTCTTGTTTTTGGTTTAAATGATGGCTCACATTTCAGTTCTTGGGAAAAAAGTACTGGGTAAAGTCAATGTTTAATTTCTTTAATTTCTCACTTTGTACCAATCCTGTTTCTGTAGATTGATTGTCATAGTGGTTCCCAACTTGTTCTGTGGAATCCTAAGGTTCCACTAATAAATTTTGGGGTTTTACAATAAAGTTACTTTTTAGCTTTAATTTTTTTTTAAAATATGTATGGATTTATATGAATATTTTGATTTGTCAGAATTTTAAAGTAGGTNCTTGTTCTGTGGAATCCTAAGGTTCCACTAATAAATTTTGGGGTTTTACAATAAAGTTACTTTTTAGCTTTAATTTTTTTTTTAAATATGTATGGAAAATGTACTTGGTTTCAAAAATTTATTAATATTTCATAAGAGGACTATAACCATGTAGATTTTGTGCATATTTGTGGAAAATAAAAGCTGTTGAGTCTAATGGAGAATTGAATCATGTATTTGATCCTGAATTAACACTCCAAAACCTTTAAACATCCAGTAGTAATCAATTTAATAATAAACAAACGTTTTCGACCATACTTTCGGTTTTCATCAGGTTTAAAAAGACCACATCCCCGTTTGGTGTATTTATATGTATATATATATATAATTGTATGTATTACATATGCCATTCCGTCGCCATGGCAATGCACATGCATAACTGTGTTCTTCTAAAATCCGTTTGTGCTGTTCCATTTTTCAAAATAATTTCATAATCATTGTTCTACACTTGCATAGGTTCAAATCTAACTGGTTTTTAAACCTGATGAAGACCAAAAGTACGGTCGAAAATGTTTGTTTATTATTAAATTGATTACTACTGGACATTTAAAGGTTTTGGAGTGTTAATTTATATGCTTTCCAGTATTCACGTAAGATTTTAGTTATTTGATCCTGAGTGTTCAATTCTTTATATCTAAATACTAAAATATTCATTCCTGTCAGAGAAACTGTTGCCCAGGAGTTGGCAATGTAAACTTTTTAAAGTGAAATGGGTTTCTTGATTAAAGTAAGTTGGAAATTGCTAAACTAGATAACACAGCATTGAATAAAATTAAAAAAATTAATATCTCTCTTTAATTTATAGCAGGATATAACTGGTTTGTCAAATAAGGTATGATACTCTCACCAAATTGTAAAATGAATTTCTTTTGCTTTTTTAATATTTAGTCTGGACCCTCTAGACTTAAAAAGTAATGTAATAAAAACAGTGCTTAAATATTGCACATCATATTTTCTTAATAGAAAATTTGTAAGCTGGTATAACTGGTATAAAGTGAATAGTTGTATGATAGATTTTACTGTATTATCTATCTCATGTAAGCATATTAAAGCTATGTTCACATTTGGCATACAAACTGCCAATTCATCTCTTCTGACTGTTAGACCAGTTTGTTTAGTCCATTAGGAGTTGAAAGTATTTAAATTTTTAACCAAACTTTGATTTGTTTGACTAATTTTTTTCCTTAAAATTGATGATTGTAAATAAACCTTTTTCGATTAATCATGTCCTAACTTAGTATTGTGTAGTACAGTGCAAACTTAGCTTAACTGTGTCTTTTCATGTAAACTTTATTTCTGATAGTTATTTCACATGACTAATGATTTTTATCCAAAAGTACATTTATAAATAATTAAATTGTGTAAATAATAAAATGCTTGATCTGTTGAGTGTTCATTATTTTTTTTTTCTGTATGTTGTTGGTGTGAACTTT
The DNA here is from genome assembly GCF_000671375.1 of Centruroides sculpturatus. Taxonomy (NCBI): domain Eukaryota; kingdom Metazoa; phylum Arthropoda; class Arachnida; order Scorpiones; family Buthidae; genus Centruroides; species Centruroides sculpturatus. The sequence goes on along the minus strand of NW_019384958.1, from coordinate 67,076 downwards.
TTGCAATCCAATTATACTGTGTAAGAATACACAGTATATTTGGATTGCAAAAAGTTAGAATTAGAAGGTAACTACTATTTCAAAGTAATCAGTTTCTTTATATCAATGTAATTATATTGAATGTCCTATCTTTTTCACAAGGTACACTTAAGATTAATCTGCTACAAAAATTCATATTTATTTGATTTTGAATTATTTCAGATAGACTTAAACAGAGATATTTTACAATACATTTGGTTGTTAATTTTTTACAAATTTTCTTAATTTTGTACTAAATAAATTCATTTTTAATAAAAATGAATTTTCAGGTGATCGGAAAAGTTTAGTAGAATAAGAAAGAAGTAATGCTTTAAAAATTATTCAGTGTTTATTATTAAAGTATAACTGAGGTGAATCCATTTTTTATTCGTTGATTCACTTTATTGATTGTTTGTGAAGAAGGTTGAATATATTTTAGAGGTAAACTTGTCATTGTATTTTTCATGTCATCCTTCAAACAGGTTGTTCTTAATGGATTTTCAGAACATTTCTGACTTGAATTCATTTATCATAGGTCATTCTGTTATAACAATTGTTTTGGAAAAAGAAGTCATGAAATTGTTTTATATTGTTCCTTTTGGAATGAGAGAGAGCTTCACATACTTATTCTTTTTATTTATATCTTAAAATGTGTAGAACTCCTAGAAATAAGACAAATATTTCTTGCATTTTTAATGTTAATTTTTTTCTGGTATTTCTGCATATTTTAAGAATACATTTTGATAATTTTTAAGCATAATTATATCAATTTTTAAAAATGTATTAGTTTTTTCTTATTTTGAATTCTTACTTTTAAGTATGTTGATCATATGCTTTCAGAGAATTCAATTTATTCATTGCCAACATTCTATAACTGTTTATCATTTTTTTTTCTAAAAAACAACTTAAGAATCTTAGTTTAAAAAGTCAGTTTGCTGGATACGTGTTTGATTTACCGAAACAAGGCTTTTGAATAATTCTCTCTTCACTATTTTGAAAGTTTCAAATGATTTCTTTGAAAAGTTGTATTTAATAAGGCAAATGTGGTTTCACATCAATTCTATTGATATTTTGAAACCAAAACAAATTTAAAATTTCAAATTTGTCACATTAGTAATGGTTATTAAATGTTTACTTTTCAGTTAAAGCTAGAAAACCAGTTCAAATATAGTTTGAACATTAGTAATGCAAGAAAAATTTGTCATATATTTCTGGGATTTCTGTACATTTAGAAAAAAAATGTATTGTAGAATGAGATGTTTTCTCTCTCATATTTTTAAAGGTGAAGTTTTTGTACTTGATATATTTTAAATTCTGAATTTTAATCATTTAAAAAAACAAAAAGGGGTTTAATGTGTAAATATTAATGCTGTAGAATAAGATCTATGATGATTAAAAGAAAAAAATGAATAAATATTAAAGAATCTAAATAAATAATGGAAATAAATAAAATTTTAGATATGCTCTTAATATATTACATAATTATAGCTTGTAAAAAAAATGACTGCTATATTTAGGAATTTGATGATTCAGTATAATGTATAGACTGGATCATTAAAATATCATTAAAATATATTCAATAACTGAAAAATAGAAAAATTTAAATGATATTGATAAAAAGATATATACTTTTAATTTTTAACATCTCAATGTATATTTAGAATGTTTACAGGAATTTTCCAGTTTTGTTAATTTACTAAATTACTATACTATACTTTCTCATTTAAGACAATAGATAATATATGTTTATCTATCACTGTTATGTAAAGATTTATTGCTACATGCTGTTATTAAGTTTATAATACATAATAGAGAAAAGTAAAAAGCTTCTTTTTATATATAAACTAGCTGCAAGGACCCGCTTCACTGGGTTTTTATTTGTATGTAATATAGTTTATAAGACTGTTTTTCTGAGTAATCTAGAATCTAGCTGCAAGGAACCGCTTCGCTGGGCAAAAAGTAACGATAGTGAAGATTAAGATAATTACATTATAGCTAATCTTACCCATTTTCACAGAATGCAAGAATTAGGTCCCCCGTTTCCAGACTAATTAGAGAATTTTTACGTTTAGTCAAACAAACTATTTTCAACGTTTCTGGAACATTTACGATTGTTCTATAATTGAACCCATATTCGAATTTTATGTTCGAATTTAATTCGAACAAATTTGAACATTGTTCGAATTAAATTGGAACAAAACATTCGAAATAGAAAGCCACTTTCAACTACTTTTAGCCTCATATCTCCCGCACCCTTATAGCTATCGAGACGCAACCACCCCTATGCATGAATGGAGACTTGGGGCTACCACCACATACAAACACCATTCACGTGCGATGTGTAGTTTTGACGAAAAAGTGAAATATAGGGACATACATGTCCATTTTTATATATATATATAGATTTTACATTTTATATGTACAGAAATTGATTTTAATAAAAAAAAATAGTATCTTTTGATCAATTGGCACCTATGGCTAGGCCAAATTGTCCATATCTTTGCTATGCCACTGTATAACTGTGTATACATATATACAATATACAAGGTGCGTTCCATAAGTAATGAAACTAATTTTTGCCACGACGATATGCTATAGCTAGTTCTAACCTGCTGTGCTAGGTGGTATGGAGTGTTAGCTTCAAAACATGCCCGGTCTCGTTTGCCTCCAAGCTGCCAGCGTGTGAGGACGTTCGTTCCTGTGCACCCTATTTTAAGTTAATGTAACACGGAGTGATGGATCATTTTGTGGAGCAAATCCGTTACGCTATCAAATTTTGCATTAAACTTGGGAAGTCCCCCACCAAAACTTTTACATTAATTCAGCAGACCTTTGGTAGTGATTGCTTCTGCAAAGCACAAGTTGTTCAAGGATGGCCGAGAGGAGGTCACCGATGAACCCAGCAGTGGACATCCATCAACCTCCCGAATTGTCGTCTTTGATGTCAGAGGCATTAACCACCACGAATTCGTACCTGTCAGGACCACTGTAAATGCAGCTTTCTGCTTGGAAGTGTTCAAAAGACTGAAATCCTAGTCGCGCGCTGCCAAAGTGACATCAAGGACATGCAGAAACTTCATCACGACAACGCGCCAAGCCACAGCACTTTCACTGCCAATGATTTTCTGGCCAGGACCCACACTCCATTTATTCCACAGTCACCTTAGTCCTGACCTGGCTCCCGCCAACTTTTTTTTGTTTCCTCGCTTAAAAGGGGCCATGAAAGGGAAACATTGAGACATGATTGAGAACATCAAAGCTTATGTTACATCAGTTCTAAAGGACATTCAGGAGAAGGCCTTCCAGGCCCAGAAACACCGCCTTCACTAGTGTATCAATGCAGCCTGCTTCTGTGCAACAACGGTCTTGCACTCTGTAGGTGTTTCCCATGGTGTCACGTGTAGCGTCTCTTGTACTGGACATAGATTGCATCTGTGACCCTCTGTGCTTCCCTCCGATCAGCAGTCTCGTCACCTTGGTCTTCTGTTATCACAACATTGTCCTTTATGTAACATTCTATCTGTGTAATACCTGTGTTTTAGTGTACTGTAGTATTTTTCGGTTGGGATTACCAGTGGCGACAGGCCACTGCCATGTACGCTTTGTTCTGTATTTACTATTGTAACCGTCTAGCCGGAAAGGCAATCTGTAAGTTGTTTGCACCAACTACTGTTTTCTTTTGTAAGTGCGATGCTAATCAGGATTGTGATCCCAAACTCTACCTCCACTTTCTACCTCTTTTTCTCCTCTTCTATCCCATTACCTCCCATACCCCTCACTCATCCCTCTATAACCTCCCCTTTTCACATGGCTAAGTCCAACTAGGACAGCTATCTCAACTTTACTTTCAAGTGTATCAATGCAGGAGGGTGCTATTTCAAAGATTTTTGACTAATTGTAATAATGTTCAATAAATGATTTTTTATGAATTTGGTCGCATTATTTATGTATGCATCTGAATTATACTTGTAAGTACTAGTAATGAAGATTAATCAGTTTAGATGTTTCATCTATATTAATACTATTAACTGAAATTAATTCTAAAATGATAAAAAAAATGCATTTTTATACTTTTAAATTCTAGCCCTTTTCATTGTTACAGATCAGTATTTGTTCTGATGAGTGAGATGTATAAATCTTGGAGGTATGAAATCTTTTCTAGTGGGTGCATGACTTCTGTGATACATCTTTTCAGAGAAATAATTTCTTTCCATTGAACTTTTTTCCACTTTTCCTTGCTTTTAAATATAAAATTCAAACACAGCAGTTAACACCTAAATGTTCTTCTTTGGAAAGAAAGCAGAAAACCCTAACACCTAAATGCTAATTCCAGCACTGAATGAACAAAAAATTTTAATGCTTGAACGTTTTCGGCCGTCTTTTAGAGGCCCTCCACAGGAATGTATGAAACACACAAAAAAACAGTTCTATCATTTGAAAACTTCTAACTGTCGAATACAGCTATGTTCCAAATTTTTAAATATTTAAACGATATACCGTATGATATAAAAATCGTTAATTATTTTTATGTTGTAAATCTATTTTTAAATAAAGCTATACATAAATTATTGTTATAGCGTTGTAAAAATTAGCGCAATGTAAATGATGTGGAAATTGTTTTCTTTTACAAAGCAGAAAGATGGAAAAATAATTACACACATAATTATTGTTGTTTTGTGGCAATGTAAATAATACTTCCGTGATTGTGGAATTGGAATATAATTGTAATTAATGCAGTTTCCCTTCATGGTTTCTATATAAATTAGTTAGTATATAGTTCCAGTTTACTTGTGCTAGTTTTTTGTCTGATATAAAATTCAAATAATTTTTTTTTGTTGTAACTATCTAGATGTGTTTATTGATGAATAATCATAAATTAACTTTATTAATTGCTGAAATTAGGTGAAAATATACATAGGAAAATGGGAATACAGTGGAACCCCGGTTAACGAACATCCTGGTTAACGAACTATTATTTTGCAAAAATTTTGTCTCGGATAACGAACTTAACGGCTTTTTGTGTCAAATTTGTAAGCTTGCCAACTTTTAGGGTAAATCAGTTAATCGTGTGTCGGTGATGGTCTAGGGTCCATTCGTACGTTGATGATGGCGGAGGAGACAAAGATGACAAGTATTTTACAGTGAAAATCGTTTATTCGAACGAGAAGATGCTTACATATTTGAGGTAGTTGGAAATGGCTTATCTACAGTATTTTCTCTCGGCACTGAGGAGTGGCGTATCGCTGGTCCTACGATAGTGCAAGCTGATCAGTCATAGCCCCAGAGCGGACGAGATGGGTTCGCTTGGTCACAGAAGCGATGGTAGGTGACAGAGCCGCAAGACTGGAGCAATCCGCGAGACACAACACAAATTTCAGCGGGAACGACTTCAGGCTTAATCCAGACGAAGACGACACAGATTAATCGCCATAGAATTTTTAGGAAAACTGCGTTTTGACCTTGATATTTGGGGTTTTTATAGTATTTCTTCCTTGAATCTCACCTTACGATTTGTCCTGCGTCCCATTCCTCGCTTCCCGATTGTTTTCTTTTCTGTCTCCAAGTGAAAACCGAAACCAGATCAGGTCACGAGAAAGGTTTGTTCCGAGGCGTTTATTTGACACCTGTTCGTCGACTCTGATTGGATATTGTTGATAAACCTATAAGCCTTTTGCTCATAATTTAGCCTATTGTTTTTGCTATCTGTCATTTTAGAACTTTAACGATCGTATGTGATGTTTTTTATACCCGTCAAATCTTTCTTTTTTTCCGAAAATTTAACGTAGATAGACTGTTTATGAGCACGTTTTCCTATATTTTCATTAAAGAAAACCCATTTTACAAATAAAATTACAAAAATACTGACGGCTAGAACGGATTAATTGTATTTGCATTAATTTCTATGGGAAAAATTGCTTCGGTTAACGAACGGACTCGTGGAACGGATTACGTTCGTTAACCGGGGTTCCACTGTACCTTAAATTGAAAACTTGAAAAAAAATTTGTGGTTATGCAAGAATGCATTTTTAAAATTAAAGGTGTGTTCTGCTGTAGAAAGGTTAAGAACCACTGTTTGTTATGAAATCTACTATATATATTGTCTGTCAATTATTTTAATTTGATCTTTATGCTTTAAGCAGGATGAATACTATACAGTTTTGTTACTCAACATGGCTTATTGATGATTTTGCATCACAAAAAATGTTGCCTGAAATGTAAGTTGAGTTTTCTGAAAGTTTAGAAACAACATTTTGCCACCAACATCCAATCAGTGAATGTCTTGGATGATACTATTGCCAATTTGTGAGTAGCAACATTTGTCGTCATCACAATTAAGGTGAAAAATGTGGGGGAAATAATTCCAAAATAAGTGGTGTGGGTTTTTTAAGTTTTCAATTTCAAATAAAGCAACAGTATCATATTTCTTCTGGCAGCCATTTTTGTTTGGAAATTCTGTATCATAAGACTGGTTGCTGGAGGAAAATGTTGCCTAGTATTTGCTATCTCCACAAGCATTGTTGGACAACAAACATGTCCTTAACAAAATCATGTAGTATTTGTTCCACTTTAATGAGTTTTAGATATTGTTATTACTAGTTTTTATAGAAAATATTTTGAGAGAATTTCAAAGTAATTGCTTTGACAACAGAAGGAACAGGTTTAAACTAAGATTCTTATGAAAGAATCTTAGTTTGAGTTTTTAAATTGATATACTAATTTGAAATTGTTAAACCATGACCTAGAAATACAATTTAAAAACTGTATATGTTCAGTATTGTCATGGTAAATATTTCAATTGTCAACAGCTGGTAACTTGCTTTGTTTATCTAGCGCGCACTGGAAATTTTTGGAATAATTAATTTGAATCCATTACTTGATAGTTGCTTTTTATCACTATTGAGGTATTCAAAACACAAGTCAAACAAAAAAAATTTACCAAATGCATGAAAATGTGAAAGTTGACATTAATGTAAAATTTTCCAAATTAAAAAAGTTTCTTTCCAAAAGTAGAAGTTTAGTCTTATTTTCATTGCTAAATACATATTCTTTTATGATTAATCTCAGTAAATCTCCATATTGAACAGTTCATTCATTTGTTAGTTTATTTTACATCTTTTATATTACTTATCTTAATGTAACAAACAGCTCCGCAAACATGCTTTTTGATTGAAGCCAGACAATCTACTGAATTACTAGGCATAATAATGCTTGATTATTGTAGCCTAATAATTTGGCAGATTATCTAATTTTCATGTGACAAACTTTTCTATTTGAGCAAACTAAGATTAATATTAAACATAATTGATATGCCCACACTAAACTAGGAATTTTTTTAAATATGAGATCTGAAGTTTTTATTACTTTTGTAATTGGGGACAATTTTACTTATTTTTAAAACAAATTTCAGCTTTCTTTTAAGTCTCTAGAATTGCTTTAAATGCTTAAATGTTTGATAGCAGTTGGTTTGATTAGATTCTGATGATGGCATAAATTAAAGAATATTGTAACCTTGAATATTTTTATTTAAAGCACTTTTCTTATTGAGGAGTCATTAATTCTTTACTTTTGTTTATTTGGATGCAACTGTGTAATCTATGAAAGGAAATTGATGTAAATGTTTATTTGACAAGGTTGATGAAACATTGATTTCTGGTTATCTTCCAGAAAGTATTATTAATTTAGCATTATTTTTTAAAGATTTTTAAAATTTTAAATTTATTCTTTTTATTATAAACTTTACAAATTTTGTAAATTATATATTAAAATATTTGTTGCTTTAAATCTTCATGCAAACTACCAGTAACAAAGTGTGTTTTTTAGTTATAGCTCATATTGGAGTGCAGTCGATCCCCCTATAACACTGTTGATAATTTTGTTTTATATGAATTCTATGTTGTACGAGTCACTTAGATTTTACAAATACATGAACCTTTCACAGCCTGGCTCACATATTTGTAAAATCTAAGTGACTCATACAATATGGAATTCATATAAAACGGAATTATCAACAGTGTTATAGTGGGTTCGACTGTTCTGTGTATATCTGTTCAGATTATGCAGAAAGTACATTACAAAATTTATTAATGTGAGATGATTTTCTTGAATACGGTAGAGCGTCGATTATCCGAATCAATTGGGGACTGGGGTTGTTCGGAAGATTGATGTTTCGGATAACCAATTATGTATGAAAAAGTATATTAATTTATCCCGTCTTGACATTTTTCTCCGTTGCATGTCGCTTTGCGTTGAATTTTTGTCGATGTTATAAACCTAACGAAGACTATTGTATCGTTAAAAATTATTTTTTTATTTTGTACGAACAAAATAAATATATTGAAAAATATAAAAACAATAAAAAATTATACTTCAGAAGTTAATTTAGTATCAAAAACGTAAAATAATTGAGTAGCCCAAGACATAGTCAAAGATTGCAGTGCCACAGCACTGGCGAAAATTTAAATTTGCCGACTGGAATTCTTTCGAATGATTGACTTTCGGATAATCAACGCTCTACTGTATTTACATTATGAATTTAGTATAGTTGTTTTCTTATTTTTTGAGTAAGTAGTTCATATTTCCCTTTAAGATATCAAGAAGTGTTTTTTTAATGTGAACAGTAGGAAGTATGGAATATTCCATTTTGAATACTGATAAATCATCATTTTAATAACATGCACTTATCGAATGTTTTATCAAATTATATGCTATTTTTAATAATTAAATGTACAAGGAAATAAAACTGTTGTTGCTTCTTTTGTAATGTTTTTCTTTGTGCAGCCTTTAATGTTAAGGAAGATATCTTGAAGGCAATATTAAGATCAATAACACTAAACTTATATATATATAAGTTCTTGCAGCAGCATGTTTTCTTTTATAGATATGTTAGTTATTCTGTTGAATACTTTTCTATTAGATCTGATTTTCCCTCTCAAAGATGATGATCTGATAAATCAATATTGGTATATCACTATGATTAAAGTATTTCAAAATGAAATAGCTAATTGTCTTTTACTAAAAATTTTAATTCAATTGATATTTATGATATGAACATTTATTTAATAGCATGACTAGTAACAATATATGCTCAAAAACTTCTATTTTATTAATCTAAAGTAAGAGTATTCAATAATATATTTTTATTCAAAATTTTGAACAAAAATCTTCCAAACACTTGTTAAGAAAATAAACTTGGTTGTTGATATGTGAAAAATTGAAAGGTCTGGAAGTAAGAATTTGCAGCTGATTGTTAATTTTAAGGATGATACTGCATAATCTTTAATACCAGTGCCAATATAAATTTTTATTTCAGGTTAAGTAGTGGTTATCCTACTGAAATGATATCAGCAAGAATGATGCCCATAAAAATGTTTAAAATTCTCCCTGAATTAAGGAATTCACTACGATAATAACAACATTGAAAAAAAATTTAATTGAAGTTCTTATGAAATGACTGTTTGCTGTTGAATTTTCTCTTAATTATTACTTATCTGAAAATGTAAAAGATATATGTTAATTTTAATTGTTATAAATTAATATTGATTTACAACAAAAAAACTTTTTTTTTATTGTAATCTATCTATCCAGTTGATACAAAATATATTAATATTGATAATTGTTACTGATCCACAATTATATTGCAAAGATTGAAAGTTTAGTGATTGGTATCACTCCTTATTTTCAAGGTCTATTAAATATTAGATGGTTCGCTTGTGTGTGTTTAGCAATCCTCATTAAAATGTTTTTAAACTCCCTTGATGGTGCATACTTAATGTTTTGTTTTTTAAGCTTCATTAAAACAGAATAACAACGTAGTTCATATAATCTATAAATGTGTGTTTATGAACTTTAGCAGTATTCTATGATTCTTAAGTTTCTATGGTAACAGCATTGTTGTTTTTAAACTTTCCTGATGATTCTAAGTCCAAAAATACTAGAACATGTTCTTTGTTTGTTTTTAAATGTCATTAAAACATATCATAAAAGTTTGAATTATGGAATGATTGGCTACATTCAGTAATCTCAACAGTTTCGGAGCTGTTGAGTATTTTTCTGCTGAACACCCTTTACAGTAGCGCTTTTTCAGAACATGTTTGTTGTTTTGCGTCTTTTATTTATGCTAACTATTGCTAGCTGCATCTGACCAATGCATACATTGCTCATCATTCAGTAGCTATAACTATGTAACAGCTACTGATTGAAACACCTTTGCTCAGTTAAATTGTTGACTCTGCTGAATGCAGCCATTGTTACTCGTGTGATGATTGCCTATTTATGAAATGATTAAAGTTTAAAGATAAAGTCGGAATACTTTTAGCACTAATTAACTTAATGTTGATATTTTTTGAATTTTTATAAGTTGCATCATATAGGTATAACAATATACACTGTACTATATACTTGTTATAAAGTTTAAGACATTTGAAATCAATTAAAATGAAAATGATTTCAATAATGAAATTCATTATAAATTTAAAATATACATTTAAAGTATTATACATTGCTGATAGCAATAAATTGCGTATTTAGATCTTTTTAAGAAATGTAGGTTTATAACATGAAAATTGTAATTTTCATGTTATAAACCTACACACATATATAAAAAGTAAAATCTAAAATACATACTTATGCAATAATTGCAGTTGATATGTTTATTAAATTTCAATTACATTTAAAGTTCAAGTGTGTATAGTTACTGATAAAAATTACATTATTGAAAAAGTTTTTCAATTTTGATTAGTATTTTTAGTGATTTAGTGGAAATTATTTTTAATATTACTTCATTTATGTATGATTTTAATAAATCAATTTTTTTCTTTTTAACTTTGTATTGATTATTAAACTTTTCAGCTTTTGATTATATCATATTCCAATAATTATTAAAAATATTATGTAAGTTCTTATATAAAATTTTATTTAAACGTGTTTTTATATTTTAAATATATATATAGACTATTATTAAATTTCAAAATCCTTAATGTATTAGTTAATCTTTATCCTACTAGGAACTACTATCATATTTAATGAAGTGAGGTTTATTACCACATACAATATCGGTTATAAAAATGTTTTGAAATTGAAAAAAAAATTAAATTATAACAACTCTGAAATGTAATATAGAATTGTAATAATTGAACTGTTTCACAATGTTGTTCTTGTTTCATTAATTATCTAGTGAAACAGTTTATGTAGACATTATGAAAAATAACAGCATTCAACTGTGTTGCTTAGTTTAGCATTAAATATGTACTGGTACCTTTTTGTATTTCAGGAATGTAGGTTCAATTAAATTATTAAATAAGTGTTTATATACAATATATAGAAGATAATAGCTTTTAATTCTATTAGTTATGTGCATAATAAGTTTTTATATTATATAATTAGACTAAAATTTGTTTATAATATGCTAGTAATACTGATTATTAAAATTTTAAACAAAACTAAGAATGTGCTGAAGTTTTTATAAAATTGGTTTTCACTTTTTTTAACTATATTCTGTCTAATTTAGTATTACAAATAGTGTACTCTAATCTCTTTTGTAAACAAGCAATTAAGTTTATCATTTAGAATTGTTTTTAGATAATTTTTTAATCATATTTCATATGCATGCTCATACACAAATGTATCTATCTGTGTACTGTGGTGTGTGAATTTGCATCTTACTATCCAATCATACCTACAAGTTTTTTTGAACTTTTGCTTAGGAAATACTTTAAACTTTTTTTTCTAAAGGAAAGAGCTGCATTAAGATGATAGTCTATTTTTTTCTAGTTATAAGTGTTTTTAATAAATTAGTTTTTTGCTGTTATAAAATTCTGATGATTAATCTGAACAATTTTTGTTTTGAAATCTTAAAACTTTTAGTTCAAAGTTGTCTGCTAGGATTTGACCTGGCTTTAATTTTCTACTGAAATAACAGTATTTGCGAAAGTAATTGTTACATAAAATATATGTTTTATGTAACAAACTGATTATACTTAAAGATTATATATACTGTATATATATATTACTTTTTTATTTATTTTTTTTCTCCCATATTTACTTTAAGTATGAGGGAAAAACTTGTAGTCTTTATAATAATTGTAGGTAATGTTTATTGTTTATGCATTATACAAATTAAGATGTTACTTAATAGTGTATAGGCTATATTTATTTCTGGCATTTTTAGTATAATTCATCAAAAGTTTTGATACATGAATTATCTTGGTGCTGAATTCATAGTTTGTTATCATTAAAAAAGTATTGTAATCAGTTAAAATCTACATACATGAAATGTAATTCTCATATTTAAAAAATGAATACTAACAAACTTCTGGCAGTAAATAACATGTTTGGATCTGAAATTAATTTTTAGCACATTTGAAAAATCAGTAAAATTATTTGAAGTTTAACATCCAAAGCTCACTGAGCTACAATTTTTTCAAATTGTAAACTTTTAATTCTGTATCTTGTAATTATTGAAAACATGCAAAAACAAATATTTGATTTTTCTTTGTTGTTGTTCATATTCTAATTAAACAATTTAGTGTTTTTGCTTAATTTTTAGTTTTAATAATTTTTATAAAATGACTTCATCTAAAAATAANTTTAATAAATTTAATATTTAGTTATAAACTAATTAATAGTTGTGCAATGTTTGATTTGGCAAGTTGATTTTATATATTTTATAATTAGAACAGTTTTACATAAAAATTAAAGTCCACTCACACCCTATAAAATTGTATACAAATCGTGGTGTAAATTAGGTGGGTGCAACAGAGCTCGGGGCAAAGAAATTGTCAAATATACTGTAATAATTTTTTTGTTTATAAATACATGTGAATGATGATGACATATATTTCTTGTGGGCACAAAAATTATTTAATTTTTACCATATTTATTTTATCTCCAAAAATTAAGGACCCCAAAACTGAACCTTACAGGGAAATTTAAAAAAAAATATATTTTTCATAATGTTGGGTGTATTTGTGAAAAATAATAAAACTACAGTATATTGTATTTTTAATTCTTTGCAAATGAGGGATGCACAACCCTTAATTAAACCCCCAAAATCCAATGTGTCCAGCCTCGACGTACACTAGATTGATTGAACTTTTTTTAAACTAATTTTAAATCAAAGGGCTTTTACTGATTTTGTAGTAGTGATTACAAAAGAAAAATTTGAAGTTTGACTTTTTTCCTAAATTACCAGTAAAATATTTAATTGCTGTTAGACTTGTTGTTACTTGTAAATTTTACTCAAAAGTAAATTCAAATTCTTTGAAACCAGAACATTTAAATTGTTTTTATTTAAAAATTGCTTTTAAAATATGACCACAATTTTAAAGGAAATTTTGTAGAACAAGATATTTTGTAAGTGATATTCTAAGTAATTCACTATATATTAGGTAAGTACTTTATTAAATTATTTTACCACAATTATCTAATTGTAATTTTGAAGTATATCTGATTATTATATCAAATTTAATCTTAATTTTCTAAGCTTCAAAGTGTCATATATTTTATTTCAAATAATTTTGTAGAAATATCTCTCTCTCATATTTGATACTATTGTCCAAATTTTTTGAATTTTACTATAAAAATTGGTAGAAAATTGTAAAAAACATTTACAACAAATACTAAAGTCAACAATACCTTTCCATTTTTAGAAACATTAAAAGATTCAATGATAAATAGTAGTATTCCGAGAAGTAAAATGTAATAATTTTAATGATTTTTTTTTTATATGGGAATTGTAAATTTTATTGTTAATAGATTATCTTGTGTTATGGATTGACAAAGCAAGATATGTTTATAAAAATCTATCAAGCGATTCTAAGTATAAGAATGCATAACGTCATATGTATAATCTATAGTTTTTGTTATGATTCAATGAGTTGATATTCTAGAAGGATATTGCACTTACTTAATCATGCATTGATGATGTCATTGATCTAATTTTTCTCTTATAAATTTTGCAATATCCTTCTAATACAATATTACAAGATTTTATTCACATGTATTTGTATTAGAAGGATATTATATATATATATATTATATATACATGGTTGGTTGGTTAAATCTTAGACAAGAAATTTGTTAAAATTAGAAACAAAAAATTTTAACTAATACCAAAAAAAAAAAATGGTTTTATTGGATTCATACAGGTAAATTTATAAAACTGTCAGTATATATTGTTTTAAATTAAAATCAGTAAAAACTTTTTATTTTAACTTTGTTTTTAATTTGTTTTTATACTTGTCTGCAGAGATAGGCATATCCCCCCAATATGATATGTCCCCCGATTATTGTATCAGCAACTTGCTCCCTCCCAACATATTTTTATTTTATACCATAATATAAAAATTAAAATAGGAAGGAGTACTGTGTACACACAATATTCCTTATTTTGTTGTAGGCATGTATCTACTCAAAACTGAGTAGTGAGAAATTTTTCTTTTTTTGACAAGCAGACATTTTATAATTTTGAACCAAAGCTATTCAATTAACTGCATTTTAACTGAAACTAATTATTATTCTAATTAATTTTTTAAGAAAAAATAATCGAGTTTCAGATTTGATTTGTTTTATAGTACTGTGATTTTAATAATTTGTTAATCTAAATTATATTAAAAATATATGTATAATAAAAATTGAGGATATGCTTTATGCATAGAAGTGATTTTAATAAGGATACGATCAATTTATATATTTTGATTGTTTCTCGAATTGCTTTCTTATTAACTTCAATTGATACAAGTTTCATAACTTAAGTGCACTTTTTACTGTTGAAATAAAACTAAAAGTTACTCTCATCAAGTTTGAATGTTTTTATAATGATTAATATTTTTGTCTATCAATAAAAATGTCAAGGCATAATGAATATATATATATATATGTAGGGCCTATTAGATGCAATTAAGACATTACCATAAATTATAGAATAATTTTTAATTACACTATATTCATGAATACAAATTTGAATGTGTATATGCATATATATACACATTTGTTTGATATAGCTATAATATAAAGTTTATGCAAATTAATTAATCGAAGGTAACAAAAATATGATTAAGTTTATAGCATATTTTAATGGTCTTCTAAAGAAAAATGTATTTTAAATATTTTCCAGTTATGTTTCCATTGATTAAATAATCAATAATCTAAGAATATAATTCTAGAAATAGATAGAATAAAACTATTTTTGAAGTTATGAAATATCTGTATACAAGTTAAAACTTTTGTTAGAGAAAATTAGTTTAGTTCTGAGAAGAAAGAAAATATGAAACAGTAAAAAATAGAAAAAAAATACTAAAATATTCAATCTAAAGTGAATTTATCATCTTGTTTTTATTTTATTAGTTTATTTCTGGCATAGAATATATGAAAAAATTTATTAGCATAAATGTACTGTAATAGTATTTATATTATTGCTAAATAAATGAGTTTAGAACTAAAATATATAGATTAGGCTATACATAAAATATACATAGCCTACATATTTTATATTTAAAACTATGTAGTATATTACATATTTTAGTTAAAGTATCTTTTATTTATAATCATTAATCATTTGCAAAAATTTAGAATAGTTTAGTATTACAATATTCTATAAATTATTATATATTAATTGAGATGATGAATAATAAATAAATTGATGCTAACTTAAGTACTAATGTAAATAGAATTATTAAAATTAAATAGTGGGGGGAAAAAATGTTTTGATACAGTCTGTGATTGTTGCATTGACCACTTATTAAAAATATGTACACACTGTTTTTGAGTCTAATTCTCCAGTTCTAGTTCATAACTTTCCTTATTTTATTTTTTCTAATGAAGTAATATAAACAGGAGTTTCCAACTCAAATAATAATACTTTTTTAACATACTAGAATAACAAGTTTTGCACAACTTTGCTTTTGTGTTCTTATATTTATATATATAATGAAATTGTTTGTTTTTTCCAAAATAATTTTAATCTACTATAACTTAAAGAAATAATTATAATATATTTGTTCTTAAGATGTTTTTTACAGCTAAATAAATAGGATTATTATTTGGATTGTGTTAGGTGGAATGAAATTTTATCACAAGGAAGATATTTTTATAATTGTTTACAATGCATGAATAATTATACAATTTATTATTTTATCTCATTAGTGTTACCAAAAATAGATTGCTATATATAAGAATTTAATTAAGTTTGTGATTTGTAAGATATAAATTTATAATCTTTTAATAGTCTCCGATCTGTTAGATTTTTAAAAATAGAAAATAGCCACAATAAATCATACTCTCCACTCTTTGATAGACAAGTGAAAAGAACAAAAGGATAAATTATAATTGTGACTATCTGGAAAATTAGCTTAAGCATAATTCAATTGCACTTTTGTAAGGTGAATATGGTGTTTATTACTAAAATACACATAAAGCATGGATTATTAGAACATTATTTATTTTGCAAATAAAAGCATAAAAGTCTAATTAAAAGGAATAGAAACAATGTAATAATGAATAAATTATCTGATCGTTTTTTTTTAAAGATTATATTATTTAAGTGGAATAAAAATCATTGACATATGGGGGAAAAAATATTCTTTTGGTTTAACTGTTTTAATGTTTTTGTTTTATTTAAAATTTGGCCCACTCAGTAGTATAAATTATAGTAAAAGTGAAGTAATATGCTTATTCATAATTGATTTAAAATTCTATAAACTGATTGCGGAATTAAATTTTAAAATGTTGATTCCATACACTTTGAATTTAATTTTGAGTCATAGGTATGAGGTTTTTTGTAAAATGTTTTTAAATTCCTGACGAATAATCAAATAAATATTATGGCNCTCATCAAAAAAAAAGTTCAATCATTTTTCTGTATGAAAATTGTTCTTTTAATTCACATGAATTTTTTTTATAAAGTTTTTAATATTTAAACAACCTAAATTTTTATTTCACATGGCCTACACTAATATTTAAGAAGTCCATCATGTCGATATAGAGTAGTTCTAATATTTTGTTAATGTTAAATGTAAAATATAGAATTTATTACAATTAGCTTCTTGTTGTCTTATTATTTAATTTTATACTATCACTGTATTGTATTTAAGGAGCTTATCAAATATTGAGCTATTTTACTATTTATAATAAATGATAAGCTCTTTAAATATAATACATAACAGTTAGTATAAAATTAGATTTGAATTAGTAGAGAAAAATGAAGATAAATTGTATCATTGCAATTTGCATATGTCACCTGTTTTAATATTAGTGTTTTGAATAAAAAAAAAGATTAAAACTAAGTTTTTTCTTTTTTTTCCAGGTACATGCTTATGTTATCAGTGCTCTTAGAAAAGAAATGCCTTCAGTTTTTGGTAAAGATAGCAAAAAGAAAGAACTCATCAAAAATCTGGGAAACATTTATGCAGAAATTGAACGAGAGCATCAGATTTCTTTAGGAGATTTTCCAGATATGAAATTAATGCAAGAAAAATTAATCCTTCAAGATTTTCAGAAATTTAATCCTCTAAAGCCAAAGTTATTAGAAACAGTGGACCAGATGTTAGCGGAAGATATTGCTCGTATCATGGCAATGATTCCTCACGAACAAATACAACAGAGAGAAGAAACAAATGTCAAAGGTGGAGTTATGGATGGTCTGAAGGATAGCCCATTTGGATATGGTCGGGGTGAAGGAGCAGATGCAGGTTCTCTGCAAACAGATTGGATAGTTGATAAAGAAAGATACAAGTATGATGAAATATTTGATAATTTGGGTCCAATTAATGGAAAGATATCTGGTGCACTTGCAAAAGCTGAAATGGTCAAATCTAAATTGCCTAATTCAGTGTTAGGTAAAATATGGAAATTATCAGATGTTGATAAAGATGGTATGTTGGATGCAGATGAATTTGCTTTAGCCATGCATTTGATTAATATTAAACTTGATGGACACGAAATGCCAGCAGAATTACCAGAACATCTCATTCCACCTGCAAAGAGACGCAACAGATAATCTGCTAATGTTATTTATGAGTCATGTGCAATATTGAGAATATTTACATAAAAATTGTACTTATATATTAAAGATGTAAATTATTTTAAATAATTCACTTGCAATGTGCAGTTGGTCACATGCATAATTCCTCAATAACATTGAAATGTCAATATAAACCAAAGCAAATTTTATGTACAATATTATATAATTATTTCAAGTTTATTTTGTTGTTTTTTTAATCATTTTATGATAAATTTGATGTAATTAATGTTCCTTAATATTGTTATACTCATTTACATAAATTCTATTTTACCATATTGTGGAAACTTGTTAAACTTTCTATTTTTGTAGCTGAAAGGGACCAATTTTCTGTTAGTATTCAGTTATTAAATGCTGCATTAAATGTAAGATTTTTTTTTTGAAATAAAATTTCTGTATAAAGAATGAATTGTTAACAGGATAGTAAATGACCTATATGCTAAATAGAATTGAAGATAAGATCAACTTGAATGAACTAGTTTTGACAATGGTTTTGAAGGATTTTCTTGACATACATACTCGATGACCTGAATAAGCTACATCATCCAGATCTATAGAAAGTTATTCAGTAAGAGCACTTCCAACAAATTACAAGAATATAAGACGATGTTTACATCATATATATATTTTTAATAGAATAATTGATTATTAAACTTTTCAGCTTTTGATTATATCATATTCCAATAATTATTAAAAATATTATGTAAGTTCTTATATAAAATTTTATTTAAACGTGTTTTTATATTTTAAATATATATATAGACTATTATTAAATTTCAAAATCCTTAATGTATTAGTTAATCTTTATCCTACTAGGAACTACTATCATATTTAATGAAGTGAGGTTTATTACCACATACAATATCGGTTATAAAAATGTTTTGAAATTGAAAAAAAAATTAAATTATAACAACTCTGAAATGTAATATAGAATTGTAATAATTGAACTGTTTCACAATGTTGTTCTTGTTTCATTAATTATCTAGTGAAACAGTTTATGTAGACATTATGAAAAATAACAGCATTCAACTGTGTTGCTTAGTTTAGCATTAAATATGTACTGGTACCTTTTTGTATTTCAGGAATGTAGGTTCAATTAAATTATTAAATAAGTGTTTATATACAATATATAGAAGATAATAGCTTTTAATTCTATTAGTTATGTGCATAATAAGTTTTTATATTATATAATTAGACTAAAATTTGTTTATAATATGCTAGTAATACTGATTATTAAAATTTTAAACAAAACTAAGAATGTGCTGAAGTTTTTATAAAATTGGTTTTCACTTTTTTTAACTATATTCTGTCTAATTTAGTATTACAAATAGTGTACTCTAATCTCTTTTGTAAACAAGCAATTAAGTTTATCATTTAGAATTGTTTTTAGATAATTTTTTAATCATATTTCATATGCATGCTCATACACAAATGTATCTATCTGTGTACTGTGGTGTGTGAATTTGCATCTTACTATCCAATCATACCTACAAGTTTTTTTGAACTTTTGCTTAGGAAATACTTTAAACTTTTTTTTCTAAAGGAAAGAGCTGCATTAAGATGATAGTCTATTTTTTTCTAGTTATAAGTGTTTTTAATAAATTAGTTTTTTGCTGTTATAAAATTCTGATGATTAATCTGAACAATTTTTGTTTTGAAATCTTAAAACTTTTAGTTCAAAGTTGTCTGCTAGGATTTGACCTGGCTTTAATTTTCTACTGAAATAACAGTATTTGCGAAAGTAATTGTTACATAAAATATATGTTTTATGTAACAAACTGATTATACTTAAAGATTATATATACTGTATATATATATTACTTTTTTATTTATTTTTTTTCTCCCATATTTACTTTAAGTATGAGGGAAAAACTTGTAGTCTTTATAATAATTGTAGGTAATGTTTATTGTTTATGCATTATACAAATTAAGATGTTACTTAATAGTGTATAGGCTATATTTATTTCTGGCATTTTTAGTATAATTCATCAAAAGTTTTGATACATGAATTATCTTGGTGCTGAATTCATAGTTTGTTATCATTAAAAAAGTATTGTAATCAGTTAAAATCTACATACATGAAATGTAATTCTCATATTTAAAAAATGAATACTAACAAACTTCTGGCAGTAAATAACATGTTTGGATCTGAAATTAATTTTTAGCACATTTGAAAAATCAGTAAAATTATTTGAAGTTTAACATCCAAAGCTCACTGAGCTACAATTTTTTCAAATTGTAAACTTTTAATTCTGTATCTTGTAATTATTGAAAACATGCAAAAACAAATATTTGATTTTTCTTTGTTGTTGTTCATATTCTAATTAAACAATTTAGTGTTTTTGCTTAATTTTTAGTTTTAATAATTTTTATAAAATGACTTCATCTNAATACCAAAAAAAAAAAATGGTTTTATTGGATTCATACAGGTAAATTTATAAAACTGTCAGTATATATTGTTTTAAATTAAAATCAGTAAAAACTTTTTATTTTAACTTTGTTTTTAATTTGTTTTTATACTTGTCTGCAGAGATAGGCATATCCCCCCAATATGATATGTCCCCCGATTATTGTATCAGCAACTTGCTCCCTCCCAACATATTTTTATTTTATACCATAATATAAAAATTAAAATAGGAAGGAGTACTGTGTACACACAATATTCCTTATTTTGTTGTAGGCATGTATCTACTCAAAACTGAGTAGTGAGAAATTTTTCTTTTTTTGACAAGCAGACATTTTATAATTTTGAACCAAAGCTATTCAATTAACTGCATTTTAACTGAAACTAATTATTATTCTAATTAATTTTTTAAGAAAAAATAATCGAGTTTCAGATTTGATTTGTTTTATAGTACTGTGATTTTAATAATTTGTTAATCTAAATTATATTAAAAATATATGTATAATAAAAATTGAGGATATGCTTTATGCATAGAAGTGATTTTAATAAGGATACGATCAATTTATATATTTTGATTGTTTCTCGAATTGCTTTCTTATTAACTTCAATTGATACAAGTTTCATAACTTAAGTGCACTTTTTACTGTTGAAATAAAACTAAAAGTTACTCTCATCAAGTTTGAATGTTTTTATAATGATTAATATTTTTGTCTATCAATAAAAATGTCAAGGCATAATGAATATATATATATATATGTAGGGCCTATTAGATGCAATTAAGACATTACCATAAATTATAGAATAATTTTTAATTACACTATATTCATGAATACAAATTTGAATGTGTATATGCATATATATACACATTTGTTTGATATAGCTATAATATAAAGTTTATGCAAATTAATTAATCGAAGGTAACAAAAATATGATTAAGTTTATAGCATATTTTAATGGTCTTCTAAAGAAAAATGTATTTTAAATATTTTCCAGTTATGTTTCCATTGATTAAATAATCAATAATCTAAGAATATAATTCTAGAAATAGATAGAATAAAACTATTTTTGAAGTTATGAAATATCTGTATACAAGTTAAAACTTTTGTTAGAGAAAATTAGTTTAGTTCTGAGAAGAAAGAAAATATGAAACAGTAAAAAATAGAAAAAAAATACTAAAATATTCAATCTAAAGTGAATTTATCATCTTGTTTTTATTTTATTAGTTTATTTCTGGCATAGAATATATGAAAAAATTTATTAGCATAAATGTACTGTAATAGTATTTATATTATTGCTAAATAAATGAGTTTAGAACTAAAATATATAGATTAGGCTATACATAAAATATACATAGCCTACATATTTTATATTTAAAACTATGTAGTATATTACATATTTTAGTTAAAGTATCTTTTATTTATAATCATTAATCATTTGCAAAAATTTAGAATAGTTTAGTATTACAATATTCTATAAATTATTATATATTAATTGAGATGATGAATAATAAATAAATTGATGCTAACTTAAGTACTAATGTAAATAGAATTATTAAAATTAAATAGTGGGGGGAAAAAATGTTTTGATACAGTCTGTGATTGTTGCATTGACCACTTATTAAAAATATGTACACACTGTTTTTGAGTCTAATTCTCCAGTTCTAGTTCATAACTTTCCTTATTTTATTTTTTCTAATGAAGTAATATAAACAGGAGTTTCCAACTCAAATAATAATACTTTTTTAACATACTAGAATAACAAGTTTTGCACAACTTTGCTTTTGTGTTCTTATATTTATATATATAATGAAATTGTTTGTTTTTTCCAAAATAATTTTAATCTACTATAACTTAAAGAAATAATTATAATATATTTGTTCTTAAGATGTTTTTTACAGCTAAATAAATAGGATTATTATTTGGATTGTGTTAGGTGGAATGAAATTTTATCACAAGGAAGATATTTTTATAATTGTTTACAATGCATGAATAATTATACAATTTATTATTTTATCTCATTAGTGTTACCAAAAATAGATTGCTATATATAAGAATTTAATTAAGTTTGTGATTTGTAAGATATAAATTTATAATCTTTTAATAGTCTCCGATCTGTTAGATTTTTAAAAATAGAAAATAGCCACAATAAATCATACTCTCCACTCTTTGATAGACAAGTGAAAAGAACAAAAGGATAAATTATAATTGTGACTATCTGGAAAATTAGCTTAAGCATAATTCAATTGCACTTTTGTAAGGTGAATATGGTGTTTATTACTAAAATACACATAAAGCATGGATTATTAGAACATTATTTATTTTGCAAATAAAAGCATAAAAGTCTAATTAAAAGGAATAGAAACAATGTAATAATGAATAAATTATCTGATTGTTTTTTTTTTAAAGATTATATTATTTAATTGGAATAAAAATCATTGACATATGGGGGAAAAAATATTCTTTTGGTTTAACTGTTTTAATGTTTTTGTTTTATTTAAAATTTGGCCCACTCAGTAGTATAAATTATAGTAAAAGTGAAGTAATATGCTTATTCATAATTGATTTAAAATTCTATAAACTGATTGCGGAATTAAATTTTAAAATGTTGATTCCATACACTTTGAATTTAGAGTCATAGGTATGAGGTTTTTTGTAAAATGTTTTTAAATTCCTGACGAATAATCAAATAAATATTACGGCTTTTAATTAAATCAGTTATTGAATAAGCGCACAATTTAATTATCAATAAAACTTTGAAAAGGAATTTTGAGGAACTAAGCAAGCTGATGAATAATAAATATCATAATAGGCTTTCATTTGACATTTATTTAATTATTATTAACAAAAAACTAATTTAACTTCAAGAAAGAGAACCTTTATAATGAATTACATAAAAAAAACTTTATGAATTATAGTCATATGCAATTACTTCATATGTATAAGTTTACATGCATTATTATTTAAAACTTCTAAATTTTTATCTCATTGCAAAATTTAGTATTAGAATTCTTTTCTGATCAAAAATTTTATAGGTGTGGAGAATTTTTGAGAAATTTTTTCTGTATTTGAAGATTTTACATAATCATTGATCTATATTTGAAATAAATAAATAAATTATTCCATGCATGAAATCACTAATACTTATAACTGAATATAAGAATTATTTATTAGGCATTTTACTTCATAGAAAATTATAGCTATTGCAAATTAAATAAGTTCCACTATTTATTTTCAAGGAAAATTACTTAATATATTTTTATCCTATATCATGAAAAAACTGGATTTCATGGAAATACCAAAGTAGAAAACAACACAAATATTACAAAATATAATTTATAATGTCCTTCATCCCAAGTGACCAAACAACTAGCTTTAATTAATTATCTTACTGCCAAACGACTTATAAAACTGAGCCTAGGCCCATACCTATTATCAATATGTAAAACAATTTAAATACATTAATATATCTATAATGGCTGTTTATATTTTGTTTTCATGTGTGTTAATTTTTTATTGTTCTAAATCTATATAAGAATACATTTACATGTCGTGTACTAATGTTTATCATGTGCTTGAATTAACCTCACGTTTTTATTGACCTTCTGTTTTTATTCTACTTTTATTATAATGAAATTTCAAGGCGGAAGTGAACTAATAACCTTCAACACCTGATTAACCATTCGTAACTTGAATATAGTTGAAAAGAGGCAATATAAGAGTTTAAATCATTATATTTTCATTTTTTAATATATTTAAGAATCTTTTTAAAATTTTAAATATTCATATTAAATATGTTTTCAACATTATCTAAGTTTATTTCTACGAATATCTGATCTTTAAAGGTCAAATAATCATAGAAATATTTATAAAATGTTAACAAAACAATCAATTTTTCTACATTTAACTCTCGAAAAATCAATATTTTTATAGCGTAGGCTTAAAATATATTCATTTTAAAAGGGCCTCAACAGTGACGCGTGGGTCCAGGCAAATTTGTTTTAAGGGGCCCTCATGTACTGTAGTGTTGAATTAAGATATTTTTTGGGGGGAAAATTTTCTTATAAAAGATTGGCTTGAAGTTTTTACCAATAGATGACCCAAACCAATCTTTTATAAGAAAATCAATTGCCCTTTTTGCCCATAGTCCATACCGCGGTCNCCAATCGGTATTCATTATTTTACATCGCTTCTTGTGTTTGTTCTGTGAACTGTTTGTTATCTGATTTGTTTGTTAACCAATCACCCACTGTATAGGTTTTAATGTCTAGTTTAACTTTTTAACTACATATGGATGATATAATTTATCCATAGATTTAGAAAAATTATTGCATATTATATATTTATAAAAAATTCTATTAAGTAAATGATCACACTTCAGTAAAGAACTCAATTGTTGAAACTTAAAAAATGCTAAAGATATTTCATGTCATGTATGAAGTTTTAGCCTTTTTAGAAGCTGTCTTATATAAGATGTGGGGTAATATTTTTTCTTTATCTCCCATAGGCTAATGAATTTCCCAAATAGACCAACTCTCGAATAAAAATGTTGTTTAATGATTCATACATCAAAAGCTGTTTATGATTATTATTAAAATACACAATAATATTTTAAACTCATCTTTTCCCGATTAAAAAGTATAATGCATGTCATTATTTATTTTAAATGAATATTTAAATTCCACCCTTTTAAACAGACGACAGCCACAAAAAGAATAGCCAATCGCAAGTGAGCGCACAAAGTTTTCTTTTTGTATGCTCACTCGTGATTGGCTATTTTCTAATAACTAATTTAAAATCCACCAGTAATTTAAACTCGAGAGCAATAAGCTTTATAAATAAATAAATTTTCATGAATTTTAACTCTTCTGCATTATTAATTAAAATATACTTTCGATTAGGAAGGAAAAAAAAGCAGACGACATTTTAACTTTAAAAAAAGATATCGTCTGCCTACTTGTAATTGGTTATTTCCAGTTACCATGGAAACCTTTATAACCTTTATCATCCGCCATTTTTAAAATCGGGAAGCAATTTTTTTTGAGTGAGTATTTTAACGTTATTTATTTATAAAAACTGTAGGAAATGAAATTTGCTTGTTTAAACACAATTTCCTTACAAATCTCTAATTAAAAGAATGTTTTAGTCATTAAAATGATAAGGATAAATCCGGTTTGATTAAAACGAAAATGTCATAACAGGAAAAAAAAAATGTTAAATTATTAAATTATAAATGCAGAAAGGAAGATGGGAATTCTATTTAATGACATCACGGGATATTATTTTTCATTACGTAATAATAAATACTTAGAAATTCAGCTTTTCAATGTTATCCTTTATTAGGCATTTATCAAATTTCAGTTCTAATCACGTGACAGCTATATACAGTTTACATATTAATTTACAAGCACATGTGACAAAAAGATTTCTGTTTAATTCAGTATAAAAAAAAGTAATTGAATAAATTATTGAGTTTAAATTGAAATTATGTTAATAAATTATTCTATTTTATCAAATTTATAAACTTCAAAAGAGTTCAAAATCAGGGGGAAATTAATTGTCAAGAGACCCTTCTTATTATATATGCAAAATATAAATAAATTATACCTTATCCAAAATACATGCACAAAATTTTTATTTACTATGTAGTGTTTGATGAATTAACATTGAAAGAATGAATTAACATGAATGTAATTTGTATGAAAGACTGTATTGTTCTTATTTAAATAAAGATTAAGAAAGATAACGACAGATAACAAATAAATTACTTTGTTTTATTATTACTATTGTATTTATTTAGTTAATTTTAATGTGTTACATCTATATGTTTAAATTATTGTTAAATAATACATATTTGTATAGAAACAGAGTGCATTTAATGTATTTAACAACTTAGATGTAATTAAAAATGAAATTTTCAAAAAAGCATGAATTGATTCACACATATAACTATATAAATGCAATATTATTTTAAAAATAATTAAAGTAATAAAATAATGATGATACAAGTATGTCACTGTGTTTTTATTTCGAGTGTAGGAATTTTAAAATAAAAATTTTCAGTTCAAAAATATAGAATTACCTCACCCTTTTTATTAGGTTAATACTATATAAAATTTGTGTAGAAAATGTTTTGTATTTTTATAAATTTTAAGAAAATATCATTTTTAATTTTTCTTCAAGTTTAAATGTTCCAAAATTCCAGATTTTGCTCTAAAATAAATTCAGAATTCCAAATATAAAAATTAAAAGTTCAGGTTTTATATATTATCATTTTAAAATAGTAAGAATTTAAATTATTTTAACCAGGAAAAAGTTAAATTGGTTGGATGCCATAGTAAATATATTATGTGCTCTAATATTTGCATGAACAGATCGGGAAAATTGGCAAAAGGCCTTCGGATAAATGAAGAAATGCTGAATTCGCTATTTTTATTCTTACTATTAAAAATACGCACGGAATGTTAACAATTCAAAATAAAATTAGCTTTTCTGCTAATTAAAATTATTTTAATAAGCAGAAAGTTAAGAACGATTCTGTTTCAACCAGCAGGAATGATCTTATTAATTTTCGAATTATTCGAAGATCAATAAGATCACTCCTGCTGTTTGAAACAGAAGTTAAAAACGAAGATTCATTCATACAGTTCAATTATTCAGAAAAGTATTGAAATTTTTAAAATTTTATTGAAGATTGATAAAATGTTTATCCTAAATTTGGGGAAACTTTATTAATGTTAATAATGTTAACTTTAATTATTTTACAAATTGCACGGTAATTGCAAGTATAATTTTTTGTATTTATAATTAATTAATTAATTAATTTTTAATTGTAACTAATAAAAAGAAGAGAGAGAGATTTCATTTTAGTTTTATATCATTTTCTTTAAAATTATTTTGAGTAATTTAAAAATAAAGAGAAATTGTAGAATATATTTCAATACAATTACAGATGGAATAATCTTTAAAAAATAAGATTATTTATAATTTTAATTTTTTCATTTATGAATATAATAAAGGAAGAGTATAATATTCCTGTATATATCAAATAAACTTCGAAAAAATTTTTAACATTTGTTTTACAAAGAATATATTTGCATAATTTAAGTAAATATTTAGAGAAAAGATAGCTTTGTCGCCCTAGAAATAAAAATAAAATATGGATATTTTTTGTTTAATATGAAAAGTATCTTATCTTCCATCTATAAACAAACATTGCAGTTGGTTTAATCGAATTTCAGTTCATCTAAGAATTAATAATAATACCGGTAATAAATGTAGGTGTTCTTTATACTAAACATCAGATTCATTATAATAGTAAGGCCTAACTAACGTTTACCATATATGATTAAACTGTATAGAAAACATAACTATTATTTAGTAATTATGTTTATGATACGCTTTATGGTACATAAAGTGTAGGGGAGACTGGGATAGTTGTCACAAGGGGCATGTCACAGTGCAAATATCGCCTATATAATCAAAACTGAATGGTCACGTTATCTAGGAGTAGGTTCACTTACCGCTCGTCTACGTCATTACAAAATTTGAATAATATCCGTTGCATTGTTTTCCGTAAATTAGCGGTTAAAAGATTTACAGCAAGTTGCGTGAGGGTTTGGTCTCACGAACTATGTACAGATGTAAATCCATATTATGTTTGTCACAACTGTGACTCTGAAGATAATATGCAAAGATTCGAGTTACTTGTCTTTCGCAGAATAAATAATAGTAAATTAGTAATCTATTTTCTTTATAGAATTGGCACGAGTAAATGCCATATTACGCATAATTTAACATAACCAAAATAAACTCAGGAAATGTGAGAAATATTTATTATAAATCAAATCAAAAGATGTGTAGGTGTATAAATTTTCACTTTAAACCTAAATAAATTGATATTATAGACCCTAAAACTAGAAATGACTAAAAACTGTGACAATTAACCCCGGTCTCCCCTACCGTAAAGCGTACGGGGATCTAATACCTACATCATCCCTCACAATCTGCCTCACAAGTGCGCCACAGATCACTAAAGAATACTGAATTTATTTAAAGAATTAATGAGAATGTTTTCATGATTTAATATTTGAGTGTTTCTTCCAAAAAAGTAACATTTCTATCTTTAAAGATTCTAAAGTATTATGTATCTTCCTTATTTATTTTAATTCATAGTATTATATACTAAAAAGTGTATAATACTGGCTACCTATATTTATAATTATGTGGAAAAGTATTGGTATTTTATTATGAAGTAAATTATTGAATTCAGTCTATGGAAATGATTTAAACTGCGGCGCGAGCTGGAGGTATTGCGGGGTCTCAGAAAAAGTTTAGTGGGCCTCAAAATATTTGCAAAAAATAATTTTTTAATCGAAAATTCATATAATTTTAATAATAAACATAATTTGCAAATGTTAAATACATGTATTTGTATATTCGACAAAGAATTACAAAGAAGGTCGGTTACAGGTCTAGGTCGGTTACAGGTCTCTCTGTAACCGACGTCTGTGCTGGCCCTGGCGCGAGATTCTAGGAAAGCATTTTAGTTATCATTATGGTTATGACAATATAGTCATTACATCAAAATTCGATTTAATTTATCAGTAAGTATCTACGTATGCAAATTTACTTTTTATTTTCTTAGAAATATAATCACATATAAAAAAAAGCAAGAAAATTCTAGTTTCATTAAAATAAAATACATCCTAAGAAAATATTGGCCAGTCTGCTTTTATAAGAAGTGTAAAAGGCGCAAGAATTTTTTTAAAAAAAGAAAAAAAGGCAACATCGGTACTTTTTAAAAAGTTTAAGAATTAAGATGATCTATTGTAACCAAACAAAATAAATTGTATTATATACGAAAGTGATAAGCTTACGAGTAATTCATACATTTATTTACGATTCGTATTATGAAAGAAAAATTAAAAAAATAAAAATATTAGTAAAATTTGTTCCAACTTTTTGATTTACTTTCAAAAAGCAAAAGCAAGTCCTTTAATAAAGCATTGCCCCTATAGACATTGGCACTAACAAGTAATCAGAGACTTGATAAATTGAAAATTTATACATGCAGATTTTAGTGTATCTGAAAACGTGAAAAAAGCATTATACTTTAAAATTGACTCTGGTTTAGTACTTTATGCAAACTTGTTTAAAGATTAGATTTATTTAAAAATTTGTTCTAGTTTCTGAAAAAGTATTCCTACCAAAAACAACTCTCTAATTACACAAAATAGAAAATTCTATGAAAAAAATAATTTAAATTTTTTAAAGTTGATAACAAAAACATTCGATAAAAAACGACTAATAAAATTTTTCATTGTTAATATGAATTATTTTCAAAGAAAGCTTTCGCTATTGTGTTTCGAGTTTTTATGTTATCTTCATCTCACGAATTTGGACAAAATGCTTCACCCATTTCAAAGAGAAATTTGAATCCAATCGAGCACCGAACAGATGAAGTTGCTCTGCTCAGTGCGAAACAGGATTTACCTGGATTTGGAAAATTCTCGAACATAATTATTCGCGACGAAGATAATTATTTAAAATATTTGTAAAGATTCCTGTCCTATCGAACTACAAAACTGGTATACAACATCTCGATTGGGATTTCGAAACGATCCGAGGACATGTAAACAAACAAGACGACAAATAAATAGACAAAATGAAAGTCCATACCATTCTGACAAAATTTCTAAGACTGCATTCACTCCAGATATACAGACGACTAAAATAATGAGATGTTCTAATCAACCATCGAATGAGATTAAACGAAGAAAAACAGATTGGCTGAAAATCCAATTAAATATAAAAGAAAGAAAACCAAAAGAATTAAAGACCTAATCGAGAAACGGATCGTTGACCAGCCCGTGATCACTATAACAGACATTCGAATGGACACCGCTACGATTAAATCGGAACTATCATCTACCGAAAATAGCATGATTATATATTGATTATTAAATATACTGTACTTATTATCATAATTTGTCGTACGTTCGTTCAGATGCAGATTAAATTCTAGTCGAAAACCTCCTTTGTTCGTCACGTGCAATTAGAAAGACAAAATAGAAAATCAGCAATTATTTATTGTGACATCGTAACAATGCCGGGCTGCAATTTTTAATCATATTTTTAATTTAAAATATATGTTCTCCACTTCGAATTAGTAGTGGCTTGCCCCTGTACGTCATACTTTTAACAGTAGAATCGTGCCGGTCACCTATCTAACACTTTACAGGGAAAAATTTCGAATTGAAATAACATGACTTTCAGTTTGCACCGGAAGTTTTTATGTAGTTAGTCGGGGCTTTCTGTCCCTGAAGTTTTCATATCTAGTCTCGGATTTCATCTAACTCTGTTCTCGAGATTAAGGAATGGCGGACGGACGACACTGGAAATTTATAGATCTACAATTTTTTTCAAATTGCAGCCCAACAAAACCGACCAGAAAATTTCATAGCAATCCGAGATAATAAGTGACATCGGAGTCTTCAAAACAGACTATCTGAAGAAATTTCCTTTTTGTTTCACAAAATGGCAGAGGTTCCAAATATGATGCCTTTCTATAATCTTACCATAAGCTGTCTATGGATTATGTTTTCATTTGAATATTTATAATTTTATATTCCTTTTTTTTTAAACAATGAAATTTTGTTTTGCTTTCTAGAAAGACTTTTCCTCTCTTCTCTCTTATGATTCACAAATATGATAGTATGAAAATCACTTTACCCTCAATGGAAATGTCCTTTCATTTTGTGTTTTTATACCGAATAATTTACTTTTTTTATAATTGAATGAATGAAAAATGTAATTTCAAGAAACGAATAATACATTTTGAATTACGGATAGTTATGTGATTTTTACTTTCCCGGATGCTATGTATATCTAACGAGGAAAGTATTGGAATCATGTCGAATTTGACCCTTCCAGTTTTTTTGCAAATCACGTTTTGAGACCACCTGAACTCAAAAATATCGAGAAAACGGAAAAAATTTCGCGCGCGCGCGCGTGTTGACATCTATTTCGTTTAGTATCTTAGGCCGGGATAATTAATAATAAAAATTTGGCATGGTAGCTCCTGTGTATGGGGCATTTATACTATTAAATTTTGATAGTTAAAGGTCGAGGGAGGGGAAGGTAGAGGGGATCATGTATGATATCGCGAGAGGAGTCGCACCTGCTGTAGATTTTCCTCGTTATTAGCATACAAGGTATATATTTTTAAAAATAAAACTCATCCCTACCCTCGAAATTAAATTTTTTGCTATTTTATAATAATTAATAATATAAAAAGTTTTTAATAATAAAATCTCTTAACAGATAGCGCCACACACAATTACACATATTATGATTAACAATGTAAAAGTTATTTTTAAAATAAAATCTCATAACAGTAGGAAAAGTTATACTTGTTAAATAGATAAAGTGTAAGTTAGTAGGTAGTTACACTAGGTACTGTACGGTATATACTGCCGTGAATTTGCTCAGTATGTTAACGTATGAAAGAGGTTATGGATGACATTTTGCTACTTGTAGTTTTCGCTTTCGTCATTACTCATAATTAGCTAAAAAAAACACGGTGTTGTTTTGTTGTTTTCATTTTAATAGAAAAACGTCGTTAGTAACGCTTTTTACATTATTTTGTAAATAAGTAAAATGCTTAAAATGTTCTTGGTCACGAATATCGGCTTAGGGGATTAGGGGAAAGTAGAATAATGCCATGTCACATAGAGAAAACTAAAACACATACTCAAATTTATATAAACATCGAAACTTTATTAGTAAAATATAAGTTTAAAGTGTTCTATACAATTTGGTTTTATTTACTTTGCATACAAGTTATTTAAAAAATTTTAATTAAGCTTAGTTCACACTGAGCGAATAGCGAAAAGCGATTTTTATTCGCATAGCGAAATTGACCCTACAATTAAAAACGAAAAGCGATTGAGAATTTTAAACAGCCAATCATTTGCAAGTAAGTGAACACGTCATCTCGAAAAACAAAATGACCGCTTCCGATATTCCGTCGTTAATCACATTTGTTTATTTATTGAGAAAGAAAAATAAGTCGAAAAGAAAACGATGTTGGGTAAGAGAAATATTAAAATCCGTAATTACAACATGTAATCTATTGCGTGAGAAAGTTTCCGTAGCCATCTTGAAAACAACAAGAACCATGTGACAACTAGCGGGAATACGAATACGATTGGTGCGAAATTTTTTCGCTAGCGAAAAAGCTCGACAGTTCCGAACTTCGAAGCGATTCGCGAAATGGTAAAATTCGCCTGAAACGACGTCATGTCTGTCTGACGTGTTATTTGCGCTGTTTTTCGCTTTCGCTAGCGAATCGCGTTCAGTGTGAACTAAACTTTTATGAATTTTCAATGCTATCCATCGAGCGGGAATGCCCGATTATGTCGAGTATTACCGCTCAATGGTTAGGGTTTGGCACTCATAATTTTACTTTATGATTTATATATAACAATACTGTAGTGACATTTATAATTATTTGGTGTTTATACACTTCTGCAGTCTTTGTGTGATCAATTTTTGTATTTTCGTCTGGGTCTTCTTAGATTTTCGCTTTCTAACGCCTCTAGTTTGTGATTTTCTGATGTAGCTGTTAGAATTTATGAAGTTTTTTATTATGTCTACTCAATTTTCGTCATTTAGTATTACTTTTAATTCTTTCAGCCGTGTAGACACTGAGGGCCTCTTCTTGCAAGCCCGTTATGGATTCGGCCACGACCCCAATAGTCCGGCTGGGTGATGAGGGTGGTGCTTGACATATCCGGATGGACCACCACCTGAAAGCGTTTCAATCCCGGTCCCCCAAAGCGATAGGCTGCCACCTTGACCGCTCGGCCATCGTGACTATAGACTTATGATGACATTTGCTACCAGACCACACAATTACACATTGATAATTCCATTCTGTTTCGCGATACCTATGCGAGCGGGATTTCCCAAGTTTCTCCTAATTAGGGTTGCATAATGCCACAGAGCAGAAAACTGGAAAACAAAATTACGTTTCCAAGCCCTGGGGCCTCACGGGTCGCAAATTGCTCACGATTGGGATAGAACATTAAATGTATAATAATTCTTGAACATTAATTTTTTTACATAATAAAAATAAGTTAATTTCACTTAGTAACGAAAATATTTTATCCCGAAACACTTTTTATATATTTACAGTCACTGCCGCCGTAGGCACATGCCTATTTAACCTAACTTTAAAAAACGCTCTGTATTCATATATTACATATTGTAGTTTATGGGATTCTGCAAAGGTCAGTACTAATTTATTTTAAATATCTGGTGGCAATTTACACAGGATTTAGAATCCAATCTATTTACGAAATTAAAAATAGTTCTCTCGGTTAAATTTTAAATTATAAAAATTTTATTTAGAAATTACACGTATTTTCATTTCCAAATTATATTCTGTCAAAACTGAGTTAGTGCAAACAAGTAGGCTACCACAAATTAATTTTGTATTGCATTCATTTTAAATAATAGGCTCAAGCGAAATGACGAGAAATCATTACGATTTCATTTTATGTACAGAAGTAAGCATAATTAAAGAAAAAGTGTTCAGAGTTTGCTGCAGGATTACTGGACAAATCTCAGCAAAATTTGGTACACATTTCATTTTGAAATTCGTCCTTAGGGCGAAATTTGGTGCTGATGCCCTTAATATGCATACTACACAGACTTTGAATATTGAGAATCTTTGTAAAATGAAAAGCGAATGCACTTTTTAGAGAGCATGAAGATGGAGGGCACATAGAGCCATATCTGATTTAATCGCCAATTCCGCATTCCACATCGGTAATGGAAATAAAATTATTGCACTTTTTTCTCAATTCATTAGAAAACGTATGTAATAAGCACATTAAACGCAGCGCCAAACTTTTTCCTAGCGGCTGAAATTCGGAAGTAAAATTATTTCCGAAAATCGAAACCGCTAACTCCAGTATGTATGCAAAATTTGGTTGAGATTCATCCAATAATTCTTTCTACAGAGAGTTCTCTGAACAACTCTTTAATTAATTATGATCATTGTACAATTTAAATATATTAAAAAACATCGATTTTAATTACAGTCAAATGATTTTTACAATGGTATATATTTAAAATGCATAAATTTTTAAAAATTATAACTGCCAAAAATAATTTTATGCGGTATAATAATAATTATAAATACAGAAAGGAATTGAAATTTTTGAGGGTTTACTTAATATCAAACGTTTATGTATGTATTATATAATAAATTATTAGATTTTGCTACAGCTAAGTTTATATTCATTAATTAATTAATTATACTTTAAAATATACTAGCATACAGTATTTTTTTTAAACAGTCGTTGCCATAGAAATCATTTCAAAAATATTTTTACGATGAAAAATGAATACTGTAAACATTTGTTCTCAACCAAAATTATAATTTTTCATTTTAAGTACAGTGGTACCTCAAGATACGAAATTAATCTGTTCCGAAACTGAGATCGTATCATGAAAATGTCGTAAGGTGAATCAACTTTTCCCATACGATTACATGTTAAACCAAATAATTCGTTCCAATGCGAAAAACATACTCAAATTAAAGCCAAGTAATACATTAAAAAAAATAACTGTAGTAAGGAAAACAAATGAAAAATGCGAACTAATGTAACGTCGTATGGTGAGTTTTTGTTCGTATCGTGGAGCAAAAAGATGTTCGAATTTCATGTCGTATCCTGAAAATTTCGTATGCTGGGGCGTTCGTATCCTGAGGTACCACTGTATATAATTAATTATATTTTAATTGCATTTTAAATTTGTAAAAATAAAAAAAAATTAAATTTTTAATTAAAAGATCAATTAAATTTAAATGAATTATTTAAAAAGTATTATTAAAAGATTAATCACAGTTTAATTTACCTTTACTATCTTTTAATTGCATTGATGAAAAATTTAAATTTTAAACAATTTAGAACTTCTGAATTTTTAAAGCAATATCAACAATCCAATTAAAAGATTAATTTCAATTGTAAAGAAAAGTTAGACTTTTTTTAAAACATATTATGTCTGTAGACAGGGATTTTTGGGGGTTAACCTTCTTCCATTTGGGGAAAAAATTAAAATTACAGTATATAGTATATAAGTTATATTTTGTACCCTTCCTTCTCAGTCTACTGTGTTATTATTCTGTATACTGATATAGTAAAATTTAATAAACTGTATTATGAAAAAATAATTTTTTTATCAATACATCCTGCGCAATGGTCTGCCCGTAGATATATTTACGATGAAAATAAATTTACTTTCCTTGAGTTAGAATAAATATGCTTGTCTGGATACTTGACAATTTTTCCATCAAGTTACCTATTTATAAAAACAGGACTAAAATAATATGTTAATATGTACTAATATTAAATTTTATAATAATACTAATGAGTATTCAGTAGCGTAATAATAATAATAACAGTACAGTTTTCTGCATTTTAATTATAGATCTATTGCACAATATGAAATTAAAATCATTAAGATGCATCATTGTTAATGCAAAAATAATTGATATTCTTAATATTTTACCATAAATAATAATTTGACAATAAAAGGCTTCATTTTTAAATTTTTTCAATTCATATGAAAAAGTTACAATAGAAGTACATTGCATAATTCTATTAATTCAGTGCCATACAAATAAGAAAAATTATATTATTATTACAAAACTAATTAAAACAACTAAAGGGGAAGAGGTTTACATTTGCAAATGTGTTAGGAATGTCCTTCAAGAAATTTAATGAATAAAATGTTCTTTTTCATTTTAAAAGCTGCACTTTTTTCTCATGCACTCCTCTAAAATCAATTATTGTACTTTTGTTCTAGTGACTGTGATCAGATGATGAGCTCAAGACACTCAGGTACACTTTCATTAATTTTGAGAATTTGGAGGATCTTGTGAGTAAAATGACTTTCAATCTAGTCTTGATAATTTCCATAAACTGGCCTTGAATGAATTTACAAGATATTAAAGCTGAATTATGACATATATTATACATAACTATGTATTTGTGTTTCTCAACAATATGACAGAATGAATGAATGGCACATATCACAAATAAATTTACTGAAACAAAAGCTTAACAATAAGTAAAAAGGTGAACATTTAACATTGAATGCAGTCCTGCTGCAAATAGTATATTTATATTTATTTATATATTTATGCATATATATCCTTTTTTTATGTTGCAATTAGAGTAACTTTTCACATTTGATATCTGAAAATAGTTACTGGAAGAACTTATCTTAACATCTCTCTAATAGAACAATTTCTGTCAGTCGTATACATCTAGGTTCTACAAATCAAGTCATTATAAACTCTTATACTGTATTCAAATTTAAATGAAATTTTATCCAGAGGATTAAATTATTACACTGTACAAGGTATTTACATTTTTTTTTGTATTTTCTATAACACAAACACTAAAATTTCATCACAGGCTATACTGATAGAAAGATTTTTTGCACACACAAATCTTCGATGTTAAAATATCTGTTTATATCATCTTTATAAACTTAATTCATTTTTAAATAATAATAAAATATAACAAAATCCACTAACATTTAACAAACAAAATCACAAGGTAACAAGGGGCACATTCCGAAACAGATATTTTGTGACTAGAGTTTATTGAAGAAACTATTTCCATAAATTAATCTATGATAGTTTGATAATTTTGTTTGGTATTTGTTAATTTCAGACTTATCATCAATTAAAAATACTCAATAAGGCAATGATATAAAATTAATCAATGCCTTTTCTTTGTCCTAATATTCCCAAGACAGAACAGACTCCCATAAATCATTCGAATAATGATCAGTTGGGCAATGAACCATTTTCCAGCATAACTGCATCACTAGGTGATAGAGGACGATACCGGCGTCGTCTGTAAGAAATTATGATTTTGTTAATAAAGAATTTTCAATAAAATTCTTAATTAAATAATATATTTTTATTTTTAAAAATATTATAATTTAAAATCTAATTTATAAATCTCATGATTTAATTCAATTATTTTTACTTTAATTTTTCTTACTGTACATATAATTAATACAGCATTATCACTATTAACAGAAAAAATACAGAAAATACAATAAATTTAAAATGCTATTTTTCTTTATCTCAAATAATAATAATGTTACTAAAAATATCGTTTTTTTCACTACACAAAATAAAATAACTCTAGTGATTTATTGTACAATTATCATTTGACAGATAAAATTGTAAAAATGATCTTTTATTCAGAAATAAGAAACTATTCTAATAATTTTAAAATTTAATAACATGAAATTACACTTAAGCAATATTAATTTCAATTATTGTAATGCCAGATTTAACAGAAAAATTTATAATATGACCATGAAGATCAGTTTGACATATGAAAATATTTTCATTTAAATTGTTACTTAAATTCAAACCTCATTGTATCAGAGACTGCTGAAATCTTATAATTAAAAGGATATACATAACTAATTATTTTAGACTTATACTCTGTTTATATTATTAACATAATTTATTAAAAACATAAAAACTTTTTAAATGTAGGATATTTCCCTTCAAACATAAAAAAAAATTAATTGAGGAGGCTAACTATTGAAACTAGAATGCATATTATATGAATCTTACTAATAAAATTACCATATTTTATGGCATATAAGAAGCAACTTTTCTCCAAAATTCAGAGTTAAAAAAAAAATCACATCATGTCTTACAGATGAAGTTTCAATGTAGGCTAACAAATTTCCCAGTCTTCATAGGCTACAGTTAAATACACACTAAATACTTTTTTTCCTAAATATTCTGTGCTGAAATGGGGCATGTCTTTATATAGTGTAAGATATAGCAAGTAAAATAAAATAGCAGATAATTTTAAATAAAATTAACAATATATGCTTATAATTTTAAGATTTCTTTTTTTTAAGTAAGAAAATTGTAAGATATCTTAGAATCAAAATTGTTGTATAATAAGTTAAACTATCTAGTAAACCTACTGAATGTCTATTGTTTGATTTATTGTTTTTCAATTTATTATTGTAATTAAGAATAAACATTAAAATGTAAATGACAATAAAGCATTTGGAGCAAATGGCATAATAACCAGATTTATAAAAATTGAATTTTTATTTTTGCACTGTTGATAATCAGAACAATTCTGGTATGGATATGTTTAAATTAGCAAAAATTTCAATTAGTGAATTATATGTAAAGAAAGGAAGTAAAAAAAAAAAAAAAAAGACCATAGACAAGTACATATGTTAATTTGACATCTTTTCAAAAAATATGGAAGATCAAATGAAAGTGGTTCAGATTAAGTGGAGTTTGACTAGTGAGTGTGCACTGTATATTAAGCAAGATATAAAATTATTAGTAAACCAAAAATAACAGATAGACTGATCATATCTAACAAAGGAAAACTATATCAAAAGTCCAGAGAAAACTAACAAGGTTACATTATTCAGTAAGAAATTTCTTTCAAAATTCAAAATTTGAGATTTTAAAAAATATTTTTTTATTTTTCTCATTATTAACAATCAAAAAGAAATAAAAATTAGACTGTTTTAAATACAAAGCTGGAACAAGTTCTAAATTATCTTATAAATGTTATTGCTAACTAAGGCTAAATGTACAAGGCCCTAAATGAAAACTTAAAATATTATATACCTGTAAAGGAAGAGGAAAGTAAGAACTTCAAATAAATATTTTTTGGTATAAAAAAACTTGTATAAAACTAAATTAAAATGATAGCTTCAATAATGGGTATTATCATCATTGAAGCTATCATTTTAATTTAATCATCATCATCATCATCATCTAAAAATTAGTCACATCAAATAAAACAGAGTAGTCTGAGTTAGTTAAATTATTGAATTATTGACATAATCGAATAAGGCAACAAGATGATAGTCTGTTCAAAACCAACATCAATTATTTCTTTTATATGAGTGACCTAATAAAGTAATACAGTTTACATGATAGAATCAGATATAAATCTTTTCTCTGTACGGTCTCCTTAAAGTATTTTGCTAGATCGTTGCCTTTTCCTTAATTAAGCATGATTTTTTTATGCACATATCCAGTTTCAAAAATAATTAAATACCAATAGTAGTAGTAAATAGAATGCACAATAATTTCTTACAATAACTATATATACACACACACGTACTGTACACTCTCACATCATACTCATGTTAACAAAAACAAATAAAATTTTACATTACAAAAAATTCAGGTTTATGCAGTAACAATTAGTTTCATATAAAAATTTACAAGATTGTAGATCTTAATATATATTTTCAGCATATTACTTTATAAACTGTGTAATTTTAAGCACACAACTGAAGAAAATATACACGTGCAAATTAAATTTTTCCTAGACAATAACATAACATGAGAAGCCCAATTATTATTTTATCTATAGATAAAATGAGATAATAACACAATAATTTTATCATTATTTTATTGATTAAAACTTATTCAAATACAATGATAACAACAAACAATTTATGTTCCTATCTCTATATTTTAAAATGTAATAGTTTGTAAAATATTTTATTTGAATTGATTTTTGTAATATAATTAAACTTTTACAAAATTTAAAAAGTTTTTATATTTTCAATAAAACATTTTTTAAATTAATTATATATAAAAATGAATTTTTTGAAAGAATCAATTTTAGATGTAATTTATCATCATTTTAAATTTAATTAACAACATACAGTATTGATTTCTTTTTTTATATTAAAAAAAACAGTAGCTCAAAAAAACTTTTTATAAAAATTTACATTTAATCAATAAAATGATTTTTAAAACATATAAAATTAATAGCAACATTAAAATATTAGAATAATAAAAATTGTAGACAACATCAAAATGGCTCAATGCACAGCAAACAATAAATCAAGTCATAAGGCATTTTATTTTCCATGTTATACAAAATCAGAAATTTACATTTATTTTTTATTAGAATCAATATAGCATTTCATAATTATTATTATTATTATGCTAAAACAATAAATATTGTTATTATTATCTCAAATAAAGATAAAACTAAATTTTCTTGGTTTCAAAACAATAGATTTTAAGGTAAGATTTATTCTCTCCTGTGGGAACCGATAAAAATTTGCAACACCTGTGCTCTCCAGATGTTAACAATTACAATAATTTCAAACATTTCTAAATAGTCTATTATATTTATATTAAAAAATTTACCTATTTACAATTGTATACATAGATTAAAAAGTTAAAGTAAATAAATACTTTTGTGAATTTGAAATATTTTTGTTTATTTTAAATAAATCATTCAAGGAATTTATAGCAAAAGAAACTACATTTTAATTGTTTTCAAATATGGATTCTAATAACATTAACTTTTGAATTTTACAAGTTTCTAACTTTTTTATTTGTAATGTAATCAGAAAGATATTGCTTCTGTTTAAAAGTTTGTTTTTTAAAACACATTTAAGACTTAATTATAATGCTTAAGTTTTGCTCCATTTCATACGGCTCTTCATAAGATTTTTTACAGTATTTCCTTCAATTTTTGTGACTGCTCTTTTCCACTTCAGAGAAAAATCTTTAGTGTCTTTACCTGCCTGTTCTGTTCTCTTTTTTTTGTTTGTTTGTTTATTTTTACAAGAAACCAAAATCTTTCTATTGGTCAGCATTGTGATATGTTTGATGGATTCATGTCTCTATGTACAGAATCAACTGCACCATTCCAGTCAACTTACTGTGGATTTTGCATAGCATATTGTTGACAAATCTGGCCACAATGATTTTTTAAAAAAGGATGATGATCTTTTTAAACATTTATGAATATAAATTCCAGCACTAATATTTCCTTTGCTGTAAATGACAAACTTTTCAATCCATACTGGCAAACTGCTTGCCATACCAGATATTTTAGGCCAAACTTTTCAACACTGATTGATGTTTGAGATTCTGGAAGAACTGCTTCAAATCTGTATAATAGCATGAGCCTGGAAGTGTTGAGAAGTCAGAATTCGTGTATGTTTTGTCATCTAAAACCAAACAAGCATTCTTTTTGCCAATTAAAGAATACAATTTTCAAGCTCTAGTTTTAATTACATTCTTTTGTTTTTCAGTCACTTTAGGTATTTCTTGTTATTATATGATCTCATAGTTGTACAGTGCTTAGCCCTTTGAACCATTGATTATTTTCACATTTTTTTTCAACATCTCTCACTGACATACTGCAATTTTTGGAAATGACTTTGATTATCTTCTGGTTGAGTTGTGAACTGCAAGCACCATATTTTCCACTGAAACCTGGCTTTCAAGAAATGGACAATGTTTTACAATACCAATTTAATACTCCAGCTAGCATACTTTGGGAAATTTATAGCTCTTTTGCTATGA
Source organism: Centruroides sculpturatus (assembly GCF_000671375.1). Taxonomy (NCBI): domain Eukaryota; kingdom Metazoa; phylum Arthropoda; class Arachnida; order Scorpiones; family Buthidae; genus Centruroides; species Centruroides sculpturatus. The sequence goes on along the minus strand of NW_019384958.1, from coordinate 25,212 downwards.
AATGTGTTGGTTTTTCTGGATTTTCCAGCCATTTGTCAACAATTGCTTTTTGATGGTCTATTTCATTTATTGTTTAAAGCAATAGTAGAGTTACTTTAGAATAAGAATTCCATTATCAGTTTTATTATTTGAAATTGTTGCTATGGCAACAAACAGAATTTAAATAATAAACAGTACATAATGAAATATAGCTTAAATTCATTTTATATTATACTAATTTGATAAATATATATTGCATTATTTTTAAATAATTATCTCAGAGAAGAGAATTCTGAATGCAGTATATAGATTTGATTATATGAAAAGAATGACAAGTGTGCAAATAGTATGCAATGTATTTCAGATAAGAACATTTGGAACCATTTCTATATTGGACTTAAGTCAAAATAAATCCAGATATTTTGTATACATCATTCCACTTCTTCAAAAAAGTGATATGAGGATAAAAATACAAGCATCTTTTAATAGCATACTTCTGTTGCTATCATTAGTATTAATAGATTTGTTAATATTATACTAACAAATTTTTAAAATCTTGTCTGTTTATTTCATAACATAGTGAAATTTGAATTTAATGTCTGTCATATGCTGTACCAGACATGTGAAAAGGAAAAACAAAGATGAAATGTTTTGGCTAATTTATCATTTTCATACATAATGAAAAACAAGTTTGACTGAATAGCATTATTGCAGATACTAAACAATGACAGAAATGTATTGTAGGTAATAAATCAAATATATATCATGCTTTAGAAAAATAATACACAAAAATTAAAATTAAACTGATTTTCCCTCCTAGTGCTTCAACTAAAGCAGTTTATATATATTTATACAAACTGATTAGTTTAATTTTAATTTTTGTGTATTATTTTTCCAAAGCATGATATATAATTTTTAAAGCATTATTGTAATAGAATTTTAATAAATTAACAAAGCAAAATGCATTTATTAAAATTTAGCATGCATTTATCTTCGTTAACAGCCAAGGAAAACAGAACAAGCATTGTAGATTCTATTGAAACTTTTTTAACTTATTTTATATATATTCTTTATACCTCATGTCTCAAAACCAAAAAGTGAAGATAAATAGGTCTTAGCAATTGCTTCAAAAGCAATCAATAACATAAGGCATCAATTATAGGGGGAAAAAGAAAAAACAAAAGGTTTTGGAAAGAAAAATACAAAATATGGAAAAAATGTGTTTGATTTGATATTTAATTTTATAGATTAATTAATTTATAAAGTGTACTTATGATCTGATTATACTAGTTAGAATTTATCTTTAAACTTTTTAATAAAATAGATTTGTTTCACATTTCATATCATTATCATATCAAATGACTAATAAGGAATAATTTTATTAAATCTTAAGATATGATGCAATATATAGATCTTATTCTTATTTCTCTTCCTCCTTTGAGAGTAAATTTTATGAAAAATTCTCAGATTACTACTACCAAAATGCAAATTAGAAATTATTATTCTTTATATATATTCTTCTAAGCATTGAAATGTTCATAATTTAATAGCTTTAACAAAAGTTCATTTTTTAATAGATATGTGAAATCATTCAGAATGTTAATATAACTTTATAAAATAATTTCAAAAATAGGTTAAAGAAAAGAATAACATTATCAATAACATTAACTTTAGAATTTTACAAGTTTCTAACTTTTTTATTTGTAATGTAATCAGAAAGATATTGCTTCTGTTTAAAAGTTTGTTTTTTAAAACACATTTAAGACTTNACGTTTCGGTCATTTCGACCTCCTTGAACGGAAATATGAAATATCTAGTACATGGGGAAGATAAAAATAAATTACTATACTTCATAATTATTGGAATTATTTATCATATAAACCAAGTTTTAGTAACATTAAATTCACAAAAGAATAAATGTTTCTTCATTTCAAACATGCAATTGTTTGCTTTTATAAATTCATAAGCTATTATTTAAATTATTTTATTTATTTCATTTTTATTAAAATTCCAATTAATTAAAAACAGGTTTAAATTACAATAACAATAAATCTGATCTATCCTTTCAGATCAACATTTATTTTACTATTAAAGATTAAAAATTTAGAAAAATTATATTTTAAATGATTAAAAAATATTAATTTATTAAAATTTGTTTAAATTCCTTTGTGAATTCATTCAAATCATTGATCTTTAATTATGCAGGATATTCTAAGATGAGAACTTAAAAAATATTCTACATAATTTGAATCTTCATTTTCAAAAATACCAAATTAAAAATTTTGATTAAAATTGTTATTTTCAAGTTTATTACTATAATTAATTGAGAAAAATTAAAATTTATTCTTATTAAATTGTAAAAAGTAGATAATTTGCTGAGATGTTATAACAGCATCACATACACTTTTACTACTTCCATCATTTACACTAATTACTAGGACAATTACTACTAAATCAAGTCAATTCAGGTGGTACAAATTTCACAGCAATTAATAGATCCAACATTTAGTAGCTTGTTTTTGTTTTTTCTATCTTAATAATTTTGATGATACCATTAGATATAGGATAACAGTTATAATTTTTGCTAAACATACTGGTTCTAATCAATCATTGAAGTTGAAAAGTCCTGAACAATAGTGTTCAGCATCCACTTCTGACTGGCATATTCTCTTAACCCTCTCAGAACTTATTGATTCTGGCAGATCTTAAATCCAGATTAAAAGAAAAGGATTGGCAATAGGAAAGACATCCAGCCATAAAACAGCCATTTAGGTAAATAGTAGTAATCTCATAAAAAACAGGACTAACAATGCCGAAGAAAGAAGAGGAGAAAGATTTAGAATTATTTTCATCAAAAAACATTCAAATTTGTCTGAATGTTAATTAAAATTTATTTATATACACAAAAATGAAAAATGGAGAGAGAATTTACATTTTTCAATCAACGATAAAAAGCATATTAAATCATTAAAGAATATATCATTATTCCACTTTATGATTAAAGTATTCAACATAAATTAGTATAATTGATTAGTTTAATTTATGTAAAACATTTACTTTAGTCATAATGTGGAATAATAAAATATTTTAATAGCAAGCTAAAGAAATATTAATAGATTTGCATATATATATTATAAATAGTAAGTTTTAAAGTAATGTATGGAAGATTTTTCCTTTATTAAATTTTTAAATGAATGTTTTATACATTTAAATATTTTAAATTTATTTATTTATTTACATAATAAGTTACATCATATTTTATATTAATCAAATTCACATTTTTTGCTGATTTTTACTTATTTCTTCAGGATAAAATCTGCTGAAAATTGGTACTGTAAGAAAAATGCTGCATTTAAAGTACCTTTGATAATGATGCAAACATTATTTTTTTAAAAAATGATGCCATGCCAGTAAGTAAATACAGAGTTATATTCATTATGATAAAACAAGTTTTCTTTTTTTTAAAGAAGATAAATATGATTATTTTCTGATTTAAATCAAATAGTATGAGGAAAAAAAAGAGTATAAAAATACAGTGTCTTTCAAAAAGAATGTTGCCGTTTTAAATTATTGTAATAAATTATATTAATTATTATCCAAGAATGTTGTAACATACATTAAAATATTGGAAAAATGTCCAAGTTTGACATTTTCCCATTACAATTTCTCAACATGTATACTTTGTATCATACAGCACACATTTGACAAATACTCAAATTCTTCCTATATCACTACAACAAATCTGTTGTCACTCCTCTCACAGCAGCCATAATTCAATGGCTCCTGCAGAAAACTTGTGTTGAGCAATGATGAGTGAGTCCAACTTTGCAAATTTCAAGACAGAAAATACCTTCTCTGTAGTTGAGTCATCATTTTCATTTACAGAGCTTCCTAGAGGCAGTAGATGACAAGACATTTGAATGTAGATGGGAGATGAAACACAGATGGTTGCTGTATCGATTGGTTTATGTCATATACTTCTCAGATAATAATTAACATAACTATAATAATTTAAAATGGTAAAATTCTTTTTGGAAGACCCTGTAAATGTTCTTCAAAACTGTTTTCACTACTTTAATCTATTGGATAAATTAATCAGAGATGAATGTTCAGATAATGAAATAAATGTCATCTATGTCTTTAATTTTAATATACAGATAAAACCATTGATGTTTCTAATAACTTTGACAGTGTGTAAATAGAAATCATTTAAAGTTGATTTTAAAATCTAGCAATTGTTTAGATTAATATGAAATATATAAACTTTGAACATAATCAACATAGAGTATAAAAATTGATTACAAATCACAGTTTAAAAATAACTCATTGTCTATAAAGAGGAAATAATTCAAATCCTTTTTTCTCTAAAACATTTTCTATTATTTTTAAACTCTCACTTTTTATCATTTTTCCTCACAAATTATAAAAATTAAAAATGTATGAATCTTAACAGAAGAAAATTAAATATAAACAGCTTCGTTGTTTAAACACAATAAATGATTCATTTCAGGCATACGTTTCGGTCATTTCGACCTCCTTGAACGGAAATATGAAATATCTAGTACATGGGGAAGATAAAAATAAATTACTATACTTCATAATTATTGGAATTATTTATCATATAAACCAAGTTTTAGTAACATTAAATTCACAAAAGAATAAATGTTTCTTCATTTCAAACATGCAATTGTTTGCTTTTATAAATTCATAAGCTATTATTTAAATTATTTTATTTATTTCATTTTTATTAAAATTCCAATTAATTAAAAACAGGTTTAAATTACAATAACAATAAATCTGATCTATCCTTTCAGATCAACATTTATTTTACTATTAAAGATTAAAAATTTAGAAAAATTATATTTTAAATGATTAAAAAATATTAATTTATTAAAATTTGTTTAAATTCCTTTGTGAATTCATTCAAATCATTGATCTTTAATTATGCAGGATATTCTAAGATGAGAACTTAAAAAATATTCTACATAATTTGAATCTTCATTTTCAAAAATACCAAATTAAAAATTTTGATTAAAATTGTTATTTTCAAGTTTATTACTATAATTAATTGAGAAAAATTAAAATTTATTCTTATTAAATTGTAAAAAGTAGATAATTTGCTGAGATGTTATAACAGCATCACATACACTTTTACTACTTCCATCATTTACACTAATTACTAGGACAATTACTACTAAATCAAGTCAATTCAGGTGGTACAAATTTCACAGCAATTAATAGATCCAACATTTAGTAGCTTGTTTTTGTTTTTTCTATCTTAATAATTTTGATGATACCATTAGATATAGGATAACAGTTATAATTTTTGCTAAACATACTGGTTCTAATCAATCATTGAAGTTGAAAAGTCCTGAACAATAGTGTTCAGCATCCACTTCTGACTGGCATATTCTCTTAACCCTCTCAGAACTTATTGATTCTGGCAGATCTTAAATCCAGATTAAAAGAAAAGGATTGGCAATAGGAAAGACATCCAGCCATAAAACAGCCATTTAGGTAAATAGTAGTAATCTCATAAAAAACAGGACTAACAATGCCGAAGAAAGAAGAGGAGAAAGATTTAGAATTATTTTCATCAAAAAACATTCAAATTTGTCTGAATGTTAATTAAAATTTATTTATATACACAAAAATGAAAAATGGAGAGAGAATTTACATTTTTCAATCAACGATAAAAAGCATATTAAATCATTAAAGAATATATCATTATTCCACTTTATGATTAAAGTATTCAACATAAATTAGTATAATTGATTAGTTTAATTTATGTAAAACATTTACTTTAGTCATAATGTGGAATAATAAAATATTTTAATAGCAAGCTAAAGAAATATTAATAGATTTGCTATCAGCAGCATATTTTATGAATAGCTAGCTAATAAAATTCATTAAATGCTTGTATCACCATCTGATATTTCCATATTTCTATATCAGCTTCATACATATGCATTCAAATCTGAAAAATACTGAATAACAAGTCTTGATATCAAATTTTTCAACGTATTTTACTGAGTAAGAGTGATAAAAAAAATATATTTTACAAATTTACATTTACCACCTTTTACTTAATTTAGTAGTTTAGAATATCCTACATATCACACACATACATACACACAGAAAACAATTCTAATTAATTAACTAATTAATTAATATTAAAAATAAACTTCTCTACTTTGATTTTATAATAAATGTAACTACATTAATTAGTATATACTTTTCATTTATATTATTATTATGAAGAATAAACTTACCGAGCAGGAACACATCCATACAGAGGAGGATCACCAGGAGGGGGTCTTGGTCCTCGTACCAAAACAGATATATCCTGATTATCTGTAGAATTTAGTTGCAATTTTAGCTGCTCACAAATATGCTTTGGTACTGCAGGAGATGATGCAGTCTGCTGAAGTACATAGTTTTGTTCCCTAGAACATTCTTCAGTTTTCTTATTTAAAAGATAAGAACTAAGCAAATTGCTTTCTGATTCAGCAGAAGAAAGTCCTTTCTGTCCATCATATAAACAACCATCTGGATCAGATAACTGTTGCCTAATACGAGGACGTGGAATGCGCGATTCACCTACCATTGTAGTAGGTCGATGTCGTCTTCTTGAGAATGATAATTTCAGTTCACTTTCATCTTTCACATATTTGTCAGTTTCTCTTCGTCTTCTCACTGAAATCTTTTCTTTCTGTTCATTAACATAGGCACCAGTTTGTTGAACATTCCCTGAGCTTGAACTAATTTCTTTCACGTAACCATTATCAACCTTATTAGATAAATCATCAAATTTAGACAAATTTTCTGTTTCATTTTCTAAAATTTGGACTTGATCTGAAGATATTCCACATCCTGTTTTTTCTAAATTTACATTTTCATTAATAGGGGAACGAGTAATGTCTGTATTACTTGGCATTTCTTCCTGATTTTTACTTTCTAAATGTCCAAATTGAAAAGGGTTGCTTTTTTTTAATAACTGTTCATCCATGCTACTCCTAATTAATTCTTGACCTTTAGATTCTGATGACGATTTAGATTTATGATGATCTTTTGAAATTCTTCTTTTATAATGTGGAATATCTTCTTTTATCTTTTTAATTTCACAATCTCCATCCCTTTTAGAATCCATTTTTTTTTGTATCATCATAGATTCAATTATTTCTGCCTCATTAAGATGTACCTTATCACCAATATCATCTTGTTGTTTGTTTATTTCATTAATATTATTGTCTTTATCAGTTCTACCATTCCTTTGGAAAATTGGTATTTCTTGTATGTCCAGCTGCATCATATTACTCGACTTCTTTCTTGTAGGAAAATCCTTAATGATTTCGCCATTCTGTGATTTTGATGATTTTTGTTTAATAATTTGCTCTTGTTGATCTAAGATATGATTAACATCTTTGCTATGTTTCTCATTTGATATTTTTAATTTTTTATCATAACCAGAATTTATTTGTCCTTCTTTGTCACGCAATTCTTTTACCTTTGATAAACTCTTTGAATGTTGTAAACCTCTTTCTTTCTTGTAATCTGCACTTTTTCTCAATACTTTATCACTAGTTTCTGCATAATTACTTCTTTTGTGATGTGAATCCAAAGGACTAGATGGATTGTTTTTAATATTTCTAATTTTTGCTTTTTTGCTATCACCACTCCTTGCAGGTGATTTGTGAATTCTTCTACCATCAATCTGCAAAGTACAAATGCAATTATCTTTCTGTTCTGAAGTATCTACTCTTAACATTGATTTTTGCTTCAAGTCATCAATATGATCTTGCTGAATTTCTAAACTAGAACGACTTCTTTGCTTTTCTTGTTCAATAGAATCTTTACTTCTGAGAGCAGTTGGAACTGATTTTTCGGTATTCGATTTTTTTAAAATACCTTTTCTATGGGGGTTTGAAGATTTCTGTACTGATTTACTTATGGTGTTTTCTGTAGTTTCTAAATATTTAAGGGAATCACCTTCTTTCTTGATATTATTTATACATACAGTAATTTGGTTATCTACTTCTACTCCTTTTGTTTCTTTTATCTTTTTCTCCTGTGGCACATCTAAAAATTGAGTTTTAACTTTTTCATTAACTGTAGTAACTTTTTCATTACCTGTGGCAGTTTTAATATTTTGAGTATTATTAGATTGGCACTGTATTTCTGTTGATGTCATAAATATATGTGGTAACGAAGCTCTTCTTTCTTCTTCTTTAGTTGCTATTTGTTCTGCAGATTGCTTAACAGCAACATTTCTCATTATATCTACTTCATATACATTTTCATCAAATGATGCTTGTTGTTTTAGAGGTGGCTGTAAATTTGAACGAAGATGAAAAGCAATAGCTGGACAACTCCAGACACGTGGAAGACCTTCAGGAATTGAACCTGGAAATGGCAAACCTGTCAAACCTACAAATGTATTCCCAGTTCCTTGCTCAAGCAATAATCCTGCAGGTATAACATAAGGAGGTAATGTAGCTGGTTGTGACATTGAGCGATGAACTCTTCGCCTTCTTTCTCTTTTTTGGATTCTGTTACTGTCTGCAGATACATTAATACTTTCTGTGTAATTTATAACACTAGATTTATTACATACATCATCTATATGCAGTGCTACAGGCTTTTCATCTTCACCCATTTGCTGATGTTCAGGAGATATTAATTGGATATTTTCATCCATTTCTGGATCAGTCTCTTCACTGTCATCAAAAGACATTAACCATTTTGATACAAGAGTCATAGCTGCTGCACCACCTTTTGTGACTTGTTGAAGAACAGAGATATTATCATCATCTGCAAGTGCAAATTGAGTTATAGATACATCTCTATAACGAGGTTTTGTACTTGGATGAAATCTTGCACGTCGATGCTCTTTAGAACCTTGATCTTTACCATCTCGTTTTGAATCTGTGGGTGGTGTACTTATGGGTGGAGTATGTTTACTCATATCACTTTGAGTGGTTTTTGGCAGGTCCCCTGCATAGTTACTTGATTCTTGCTGGGTTCCTTCCCCATCTTTACATTGTGGACTCTCCATTTCACCAACCATAACTTCTTCTTGAAATCCTCCAATTTTTAATGATGGTAACTCTTTTCTCAATTTAGCACGATGTTCTGATGACAATGTCTCTCCCTTTACTTCTTCGCCAGGTGGTTCTCCAGAAGGGTAACCTTCAGATTTTCTTGATATATGATGCCTAACTTCTACATCACCATTTATTACAGTTTCTTTTCCAACATCTTCATTTTCTCGTTCAACATCAATTTTCTAATATAAAAATATATAATAGGCAAATTAAAAAAATTAAGTGATTTTTTTTAAATAAGAGTGAAATTGGATGACAGGTACTTTGTTAGATTCAAAGAATGTGATAAAATCAAACATTGAGCAAGGCAAAAGAATAAAGCAGAATTTGAGTGAATGTGAATGAATAAAAGAAAACAACAAAGAAGGAAAAACTTAAATAATTTATTTTGCAAAACTAGCTGGGCAGTATGAAAGTGTTACAAAATAAACACTCAATTTTATTACTTTTAGATGAAATTTTATTACTGATTTCTACAGAAGCAAAATAAGAAGAGAAAGTTAACATTTAAAATAAAGGCTGCATAAGAAATCAAATTGTTAGGAAGCCAAATTATATAAAAGCAAACAAAGCATTTAAATACACAATATTTAGTATAAGCATATAGTTTAAAAAATAAATACATCTCTTAAAAATTCAATTAATTTACAGAATATTTATAATTATCTTAATTTACATAAATAAATTAAATACTATACATTTCAGTTTATGACTTTTTTACATATGGATCCGATATCTATAATCAGATTCACTAAAATAATATAAGTTATTTGTATGTGATTAATATGAAGTTTCTCTTAAATGAATCTATACCGTCTTACCTCAACTTTACGATCAGTTTTAATGATATTGGTATTACTGAAGATGTTTTCATTCATTGGACATTTTAATACAGGAATCTGTACATTATCTGGTAGTTTTTGTCCTTCATTATTTTGTGGAATCTGTGACCTCACACTAGTTTTATTAAGTAAGGCATCATCTTTCTCTAGAGTTTCTTTACTTTTTCCTTCACAATAGCCATCAGGTTTAATATTTTCCCCATGATCTTCATAACTTGCCATGATGTTATCATCAAGCATATTATCAGTACCATGTGTACCAGGTGGAACAATACTACAAATGAACAGTAATTAATAATGCTTGTATTTGTTTCTGAATCTTAAAAAAACTTTCTATAACTTACCCAGGGAAAGCAGGCTTTGATATAATTGCAGGGGAAGTTGTTGTTGTAGTTATTACTGAATTATCTGTGTAATTCTTCTCCCAGTCAAATGGGTCACTTTCTCTCACACCGCGACGTTTCATACATTTCTCAAAAAGACCTGCCAGCATGTTATAATCAGGTCGATCATAATAATCTAAAGAAGAGATGTGATCCAGAAATTGACGAAAATCTGAGGGTAAATGTTTTAACAGCAACCTGTGATCATATTTCTCCTTCATTATTCCTACCTAAAACACAAAAATATTTAACAACAAATTAAAGAACTGGACAAAAAAGTAAATTAATGTTTTATTTATATTAAATATTAGATTGTGACTTTCCTTTTAGTTTGTTGTTAGAATGTTTTTAACAAGTGTCAAATATAAGATAATAATATGTCAGAATATTTTAGAACAAATACATGAGTGGAGAAAGGTGCAAATAAATCAATACACAAAAAGAAATAAAAAATAAACAGTTTAAGAGAAACATAATACATATAATTACATTTAGTATTAATGTATACAGTAAACCTCCACAAACTCAGACTAATAAGGAATGAAGGTTATCTGAGTTTATGAAAGTTTGAGTTATCAGGGTGTTTTTTCCAACACAGAAAACAAGAAGGTACTATATACAATACAGTAATTTACTATGATCAGCTCTATACAGAAGTTTTACTGAGCTTTTGTAGATTGTACTATTTAATTTATTATTAAAGAAAATGAGCTCAAAAAATTTTATGACAGTACAATATACAGCAATGTATAGTCTATTTTGGTCCCCTTACAGTCCCCATTTTGGATTTGAATTGATTTGATTATCTATCGATAGAACCAAATACTTGAAATCTGGTAGGGATTGTCATAAGTTCAAAACCAGAAATTAGGACATTGTGAGTTAGCATTGTAGCAAAATTTGATGAATATCCAGCATTAGATAGACATAGCCATTCTGGGTCAGGATTCACAAACACGTCGTATCGTAAGTTATGAGGAAATTCATCATAAGTTGCCAAATGCAAAAACAAATACATATTCACAAAGCACATTGTAAGGTATGATACTGTAAAAAGTCTTGTAACTAATATGATATCTAAGAGCTTTTGTAAGTCTATGTACTGGTTTCAAGTATTTGATTGTATCGATAGATAATCAAATCAATCATTTTTTTCTGATTGTTTCTTCTAAACTTCTCTGATTTGAAACTTCTAAGATGTTATTATATGACAAAAAACTGATTTAATTCCACTGTGAAGAATTCTAACTGTTTGTAGAATGTTGTCTGAAAAAATCTGATTCATTATAATTTAATGTTAATTTTTTTTACAAATAAAATAAACCTTAACTATCCAGCAATAAAAACATTTTTTATGTTTTTATTGCTGGATAGTTAATAGATTGTTGATAGTTAANATATCAAGAAGCAGTTTTAGTTGTTTAATTATTAGGTTAGTAATTTAAGCTTGCTACAGTTATTTTACTATGTTAATAAATAATATACATCAATGATTCTTGCTTTGATTATATTTCTTTACTAGTAAATTTTCATAATTATTGAATATCAACTGGAAAATATTGAAATTTATCCAGATTAAATTAGAATTTACAGTTTCCTTCTCTGAAAATTCTTGGATTTTCCTCAAGGTTACATGCTAATTGCAGTTTATTATTGTTCATAGATCATGAGATAAAATTTAAAGTTTTCAACAGTCTTTATATCTGACTTTATTTTTTAGTTACTGAATCAGTATCTATATACAAATTGTTGAATTTCTGATAAACATTAAATATAACCTAATATTTGAGTCATGATTTTAGATGAATATATAAATATGAAACAAGGAAAATTTAATTTTGATCTTATAAATTATCTTATCTCCAAATCTTTATTTTAAAGAATGTATTTTAGAATCTGGCATATAAGAAAATGATTTTATTGTCCATGTAGTATTAAATAAAAATTGCTAACAACTGGAGTTTAATTTTATATTTTCGTTATAATTTTTGAAATATTTGATACATTGTAAATCAGCATTAATGAAAAAGTTAAGCTATATATTTGTTATAATTCATATAGACTTTGGTGATGATGATGATGATGATGAATAAATTCACTGTTGAGATACAGTCGATCCCCCTATAAGATCATTGATTTTTCCGTTTTATCTGAATTACATGTTGTACGAGTCACTTAGATTTTACAAATATGTGAGCCGTTCACAGCCCGGCACACGTATTTGTAAAATCTAAGTGACTCGTACAACATGTAATTCAGATAAAACGGAAAAATCAATGATCTTATAGGGG
>NW_019384958.1:0-2163 GCF_000671375.1 Centruroides sculpturatus | reverse complement strand
TGTATATAGATGTGTGGATACACTCATTAAATTTGTATAAAAATCATAAAAAATTTCAATAAAAATTTTAGATCTGACAGAATATCTTTTTATAAACCTTTGTTTCGTAATGAGTTATAATATTAGTTCCAATAGTTTGTTATAGAATGCAATGCTATTTCAAGCTGGAATCAAACAAAAGCAATCAGTTGGCAACAGGACTAAAATTTAAGAACCAAGAGTTAAATTAGTATACTATTTTATAGGCTCTCAAACATAGAAAACATACAAAAAAGAAAGTGTATTAAACTTATCATTTACAAATGCAATGTTGCTAAATTTAAAAATTAAAAACAGAAAAACTTTTAAATAGATTACATAAAAAATTAAAAAAAAAGTAAATATTTTGAAGAAATAAATCAAAAGTTTACATTACAATAATAAAAACAATTAAATTAAATCATTTTTGTTAGAATAAAAAAAATGATTGATTGCCAAGAAAAAAATTTCTTCTTCTTCTTTTTAAAAAATCACAAAATTTGTAAAAAGTAACATTTACTAAATTAAATTTTTACAGCAATTCACTGGATATTAAAATAAGTTTTTCTTTGCTTTATTTTAAAATATTATAAAGAAAAGAATGTAGTTTATAAATAAATTAATTTATCAGAATTCTTTAAATGAAATTTAGCTTGAATCAATAGATTCAACACTAGATTACTTTCATTTAATGCATTTTAACATAATTAGATCCTAATTACATTTATTATTATTTAGAATTATTCAGAATTAATTTTAATATAATTTTAAGTAAACATTACAGGAAATCAAATAACTAGCTGAAGCATTCAAAAATATATTCAACATCAAAAACATTTATAATCCAGCATGTTAACTTTTACTTTTTACTTAAAACAAGTATTTAACTATATTAGATTATTATTATTATTGTTTTCATAATATGTACCGTACATTTAATCCATTAAAGTTATCTTTCATCTATATATGTTGCAATTTTATATTTATGTTAAGTGTCTTGATTAAATAACAGTCAGTCTTAATATCAAGTATCTCAATATGACATTGTCTGGTTACATGTTTCAAATTACATTCATCAAAATGAATAATGGTAAAATATAATTTTACCAATATTAATCTAATTAATTTGTCCACAGAATCCTTAACACTTTGTTTAAAAATTTTATTTTATTTTTGTTGTTTCTTAAGCTAATTCTATATCGCAACTATTAAATATGAATAGTTAATAATCAAAGAACTTTTGTACTATGAATTTTTATTTGAATTAAGCATGGTTCATGAATGCACATTACAGTTCAGTTAGAGTATGAACAATTTTTATAAATTTATAATAAAATTAATACCTTACTAAGACAAATACCTATACAATAATTTATAAATTGGAAAAATTGAAATTATAAGACAAATAAGTATTGTTGTTTCATGTAAAATAGCTACCTTCAGTAATAGATGTAGCTGTAGTTGAAAAAAGTATATTAATAAAAAGTTCATTAAGTTGACAAGAGTTTATATAAACATTAAAAAACAAGAAACTTATTTGAAAATAATGCATAATACTGCTATTCTACATTATGTTGTAATAAAGACTTACTTGTTCTTTATCTTTAATTTTTCTCCACGGCAACTGACCATTTACAAATTCGACCAACATGTAGAACAGTGACCACAGATCATCGTGGCGACCCATTTCCTAATATCAAATATAATTTTTATCATTTTAATTTAAATTAAGAATGATTTTAACACAAGTATACATTTAACTATATACCAACTTTATTTTTATGAGCATTCACAGAAGCATAACGAACTGTTCCTCTAAAACCTGCAGCCGCTCTAGGCGGACGAACGTCACCATTTGCAGTAATATACTGTCTTGCCAATCCAAAATCTAGCATATATGCCTTTCTGCAGTTTTGCTGTAATCGTCCAACAGCAAAATTTGACTGTTAAATTAAATAATTTAATTTAAAAATCCTTGATTGACTTGTTGAAATCTAGCATATATGCCTTTCTGCAGTTTTGCTGTAATCGTCCAACAGCAAAATTTGACTATTAAATTAAATAATTTAATTCTCATTTAAATTGGCTTATCTACAATCTCTTCTCAAACTGCATTTAACTAAAAACAATCACACTTCAAACAAC
>NW_019384957.1:410418-440249 GCF_000671375.1 Centruroides sculpturatus | reverse complement strand
AATATAAATGATAATTTAAAATAGTTTATCTTTAAATCAATTCAATAATTTAAATATCAAAACTGAAATAGCCAAGGCAGTTTACTGCTCTGAAATCTGGAATCAAGTCTAGGCAAGCAATTTCAAGAATTTTTCATAGGCAATCTGTCCCAGATATGTCAGGGTCATTTCTCACTATAAATCTGGCTGAATTCAATCAATATAATATTGTTTATTTTTAAAATTAAAATTGAAGACCAAGTATAGATGAATGGTATGGTATGAATGGAAAAGAAAGATAACATCTATAGTGTTATCAGCTCTGATTTTAAGTGTTGTTTTTAGTCAGATGTTTTTCATTGTTTTTAAAGAAATTTTTTAAAATTTTGGTGGCCAAAGAGCCTACAAAGAAAGGTCAGTTGTCAAAAGTTGTATTCCAGAACAATGAAAGTGAATAAATGTAACTGTTTTTCCAACAGACTTGATCTTCATTTTTAATTTTAAACTTAATCACTATCTGGCAAAAAATTTTTAAAACTAAAAATATTGTTTATTTGATAAATACCTGTCTTCTAGCATCCTGTAACTTTTGTTGTTGTTCCAGTTTTGTTTCAAAAACTTGTAGTGATAAATGCAATTCAGCATTTTGCATAGCCAACTGAAAAAAAATTAAGGAAATATCAATATTATATTTTATGGTATCATCTCTAAAATATATCTGTACTAAATCTTCACATAATATCTGAAAAATAAATATTTTATTATATTAAAATAATGTATAACATAAAATGAAAATATTTCAAAAAGAGCTTTAAAGTTTTCAAAATTATAAATGCTCTTATGGAAAACTTCATAATAAATCATTTAAGAAGACTATCATTAGGTCTGTACTTTAAAAAACTATTTTGAATAAAATTTAATATTGTATAATAGTTAAATTATCAAAACATTTAACCAAAAAAAAAAACTAAGACTGATTATATTAATTTAAAATACTAGAAATTAAGTATTATACATGTACTATTTACTCAGCTTATATAATATACTGTATATCAGGTTGTAAAGGTAAAATTTAGGCATTTCAATTTTTTTCTATAAATGAATAGAAAAAATGCTCTAGAACATTTGATGTAAAGATAAGTTGAGTAAAAAAGAGTAGTTCATTACATATTTCATTGGAAATAGATGCATCAGCAATATATGACTATATGAAATTTCAAAAGAGCACATTCTTGTGATGATGTTCCATCACTTCAAAAGTGCCACAATGCAATGAAGGCTCAAGATCTCAGCTGCAAAGTGTTGGTTAAAGCGTTTGTGGGTGAAAAAAGGTCAACCAGTTTTGCAAATGTCAAAGGGCCAATAGTGCAGAATAAGGAGATGATCTATGTTTGGTATGATAATGATGAAACTGCTTTCAACCAACATCACTGTTATGAAAGAACTCTACTATGAACAACTGGATCATTTGAACATCAAGATCAAAGAACTTCATCCAAAAGTTCACAAAGTCCTATACTGTCACAACAACATGCAACACACAGAGTGATGATGATCTTAGAGAAGCTGGTATGGGCTGAGAAGTTCTGCTTCATCCACCTTACAGCCCAGATTTAACACCAAACAACTATCATCTATTTTGCACCCTGCAGAACCATACTGCCAATATATAGTTCATTGACACTTGAGACTTTCTTCATAGAAAAACCTCAGTTATTCATGCTCATAAGATTAAAAGTTTGTAGCATGATTGATGTTGATGGTGATTACCTATCAAGCTGAAGTGTAACTGTTGTTAAGTTAATTGTCAATAAAGTTTTTCCCAATATGTCTAAATTTCACCTTTACAACCTGATAAAATTAATACTTACATATATAAAAATAACCAATTTTTACTATACACAAAATTTATTTAGTTGCAGAGAATTCCCAAAAATTGTTAATTATTCAGGAAATTCAATAGAGAAAACTTCAGTTTGAAATTATTAACATGAAAAAGATTTACGAATATAAATTTTTAGTTAAAAATTTAGTTACTAAAGATGTTCTGGTAAGAAAGGAGAATTTACAATCTTTTAAGAATAAATAAAATTAATTTTATTTTTTTATTTTGTTTTTAGAAATTCCTATTTATTCCTTTACAAAAAACCATACTTTAAATTTTAAAATTAAATATAACAACATTTAATTATACAGTGGTACCTCAGGATACAAACGCCCCAGCATATGAAATTTTCAGGATACGACATGAAATTCGAACATATTTTTGCTCCACGATATGAACAAAAACTCACCATACGACGTTACATTAGTTTGCAGCACCATTTTTTATTCACTTCTGTTCATTGGTCTCAGTCCACGTTTGCTTCGTCGTGGAAGGATCTCGCTCGATAAAGGAAATCTTGAGGTATTATCAGAAAATGACTGATTTTATTGAAAAGAAACATCCTGAAAAGGTTCACACTGGCCATATTGCTGCTCAGAGTAATGACATTTGCCTAAGTCATTTTAGAAACATTTTAAAAAGTAGGCAAAGCCAAACCGCTTTGGATAGATATTTTACCAAACAACCTCTATCCAGTGAAAGTGCTGGTGGAAGTGAAGGAAAGAAAGTAAAAAGCAGTGAATAAAAAATAAAAAAATAAATATATATTTGATACTAAAACTTGTATATATATAAAACAAAAAAGTTAAAAAATTAGTGTTAAGTTATTTTTAAGTTATTGTTACATTATATTACGCAAGTTAAGTTTAGTATCATTTCCCTTCTCGCGCCACCAGTTTACACCTCCACCATCGTCTATCCTCAAAGGTAAACCGCAAATAAAACTACATTTTTTTTTATCAATTATTATTCTATTACAGTTATTTATACATTTACAACTACAAAATGCATTTTTCAGTGTTTTCCTTACTATAGTTATTATTATTTTTTTTTAATGTATTACTTAGCTTTAATTTGAGTGTGTTTTTCGTGTTGGAACGAATTATTTGGTTTTACATGTGGGGAAAATGATTCACCTTATGACATTTTTATGATACGATCTCAGTGTCGGAACGGATTAATTTTGTATGCTGAGGTACCACTGTAATCTAAAGTTGCAAAGAAACCTGGTAAGTGAAATAAAATAATCATTTACAATGATTTAGTTAATCATTTCTTTTTGTTAACCCTTAAGTACTATAGATAATAATAGTGACATAAATACTATGGAGGGGTCTTCCAGACCTCTGCTTTTTAATAATATGAAATTACTCTTTTGTTCAGCTTCTTATGAATTCCTAGAACTTTGTATGATTATAGATGAGTTTAAAATCCAAATTAAAAATATTAAAAAAAAATTAAGACTCTCAACTCTAAGGGGATAAAAAAAAATAGACAAAAATAGCAAGAAATTTATTTTTACTTTTTTGTAATTTAAATTTTTAGAGAATCTTTTAAAGAAATTTTTTTTACACATTTTTAACATCAATGAAGAAAAGTTTAAAACCCAATATTCTTTCACTGCAGTTTTAAATGTTTAATGAAATAACTTCAGAAGTTTCAAAGAAAAGATTTGTACACAATGATGTCATGACTTATGCCATTTTTCTTTCAAATATCACACACATTTTTATTACACAACACAACACACATTGAAAAACAATTTTTTCAATGTGTGTTGTGTTGACACAATTCTTTTTTTCAAAACTTAAAAGAAATTAATATTTCTTTTCTTGTTCTTTTTATTAGGAAACTACTCTGAGTATGCAAGCACTACATGCACACCTTTTCAGAGCACCCCAAGCAAATTGGAACTGCTGACATGAATATCTTGTTTTTTGTTTGCTGAACAGTTCTCTCTCTTATAGGTGAGTCTCCTTTATATATGCAGTATTCTCTTGATGCAGAAACCCAGCTCTTTTAGATGTCCAATGTAGAGTCTGCATAGCACGTGAGGATTGGTAAGGCTACTTGCCACCAATTTCAGAAAAATGAAGCCTTGTCATCAATTCTGCTTTTGAATAGGCTTGATGTAACATATATGAGTTTACACCACAAGTAACATCCACCAGTGTAGGAAAACAAAAAGCTAATGGCCACCTTCTTGTCTGGCAACCTGATGAGTAGTTGACATATTTTTGATCAAGACCATCCATCCTGCTTTTAGTGGTGTTGTAAAACACGATTATCTCAGCTTTCCTGTCTCTTTATCATTGTTTATGGAGTGGTGCATTGAGGAAACCAGTATCACAGCTTTGTACTTGTTTGGGTACAAAAGAAACAATTGTTGTGCCTTTGATAAAGCAATAAATGGTTAACTTATCTTCACACATAAATAAAAAAATCATGCCTTTAAAAGATCCAGTAATGAATTTAATAAAATAATAACGTTTAAATTTTTTAATTTTTGTATTAGTGTTCTATTCTATTGTAACTGATGAAGATCAGTAAAACTGATCGAAAATGTTATTATTTTATTAAATTACTGGATCTTTTAAAGGTGTGATTTTTTTATCTATTTTTATCCAGTTTGTTCAAAATATATAGTCACACATAAATGGTGATTTAATTGAAAAGAAACTAATGTGGAATTTCATTTCTTCAAGCTTCCAACATATGAAAAATCCTTTTTTGAAAGTTCTTTCACTAATTCTATTGATGTATATCAGTTATATCCAGTAATATTTCTTCAAATGTTCTCAATAGGTTTCACCAACCTCACCACAGCTTGCTAAGAGATTTTTCATAATCTGACAGTTTTCGAATCATTGCCTCTGCCAGAACCAACATACGTGTTATTCAAATAGTTTTTTCATGTATCAGTCAAACACTGAATTTTCAATATGTCTTTGGATTGTTTATTTGGCTTGTACATCCTAAACATGCACCTTCCTCAAAAAGATACAAGCATTTCATCCACACAGACTGATGCACCTAATGTAGTAGCAAAGTTGGCTATTTTCAACGAATCATTGAAATATTGCTGAAATTGCTGCTGCTTTATCTTCTTTTTTCTTCTCAATCATCATGTCAAATTCTAATGCAAAGAGTAAAAACAAAAACCTTTCTTTAGAAACAGTATATTGAAGAATGTAATTGCCTGTTCCATCTGTTGCAAACAAGCTATGAATTGACTCATTTTCTGATTTGAAAATAGCTGTATATACCAACAATCTACTCAATGCATTCAGTTCAACTGAGTCAACATCTTGAAGATAAGATAAATTTTTTCAACATATTTTACTCTAAGTTTAGCTATTTTTACATTTGTTCACAGAATAATTTTATCAAGATAAGTCTGGGTGAATAGAAAACCCCATACTTTCACAACATCAGAATTTTCCGTCTTTTAGATGTTGGTCACAATCCAGGCAATTTCAAGACCATATTATGTTTCCTTGTTCTTACATTTTTTTCTGGTTGACATTTCCTCCATTTGAAATATCCATTTTTTTCCATTCAAATAATCCTCCTCTAGATCACGTTCATTCCTATCAAATTCTTGTTCTGAATCCATGTCATGATTGCTAAAAATTTCAAAATCGAGATCATTGTCACTATCATCAAAATCTTCACAGAAGAATTTTTCTAATTCTTGAAAATTGGGACCCCATTGTATGTAAAATATGTTATATAAAAGATCCCACTTTTCAATCTGTAAAATTCTGGAACAAGTCAACAAAACACACGTAACTACTACGATATGTCTCTGCAACCACTCACTGTGGAAAAACTTAATAACATTGCAATGACTAATTGGAACTCCATGTGACCTTCCATGAGACTCTCAATTTAATAGACTAATCAGGAAAAGAAATGTTTGTTATTGCCAAAAGTTCATTAAATTTATTGTGTTTAAAAACATGTAATAACAAATTTATAATGTACAGGATGCATTAAAATGTTATTATATTTAAACACAATTAAAATATTATTATGATGTTCATCAAGTGCACTATCCACAAATAAAAAAAACGGTTATAAATCATTAGTTTAGAACAAACACTTTTGTCCATTAAATCCAAAGTCCAATGAACTGAAGTCCATTAAATTGAGGGTCTACTGTAGATATATAATTACAAAATAAAATATCAAATTAGATATATAATTACATAAAAAGAAGATTAATATATTGCATTCATTTTCCTTTTATAACAGAATTTAATGAAACAAGTTCTAAAAAGTTATCTAACCAAAATGTATTTTTGATATTAAAACACTTAATTTAAATTTATTATTTTTCTTGTATTATTATACATTACAACTAAGCTCATTATAGTTCAACTGCATTTAGACATATTACAAAATAATCTGCATGACAATTACATTATATCTTATATGATAAAATCATTAAAACAATTATTTTTATAACTGAAATAAATAAACCTTTTAAAGTATTAAAAACTTACTCCTTTTTTCAAATTTTGTTGTTCTAACAATAAATTTTCATTCTTAACCGTTATATCTTTTATCCTTGTTTCACTGTCAAGTAATTTTGGATTGATATTTTCAATCCACACATTATATTGCAGAGAATTAGCAGAAGGATTGAATTCAAATTCTGGAAGTTCCACTTTGTAATAATTTTTTACTTCCATTCTGAACTGTTGGTATATTTTGTTAAATTCAGAACATTTATTTTGGACCTAAATATAAATAAAATATTGATATATACTTATATATACATATGCTTATTTTTTTATCATTCATTATTACATAAGTAACAATGTTTTAATTTTGTAAATCTTGAACTCATATTTTTAAAATAAAAATTGACATTAATAATATGACAAAAATTAACTATTTGACTATATTAATCAAAATATTGTTTTTGAAGTAGCTAAAAAGTTATGTTATTGTATATTTTTAAATGCATCTCTATCTAATTTCTTATATTTTGTATAAACACTGTATATTTTTATATTTCAAAATTAAAAATTTTAAAACAAATTTAAATTTAAAATAAATTTATATTAATATTGAAGATTTTTTGTAGCTTTATTACATAAATAATATACAGTAGAGCGTCGTTTATCCGAATCAATTGGGGACTGGGATTGTTCGGATGACCAATTATGTACGAAAAAATATATTAATTTATCCCGTGTTAAAATTTTTCTCTGTTGCATGTCGCTTCGTGTTGAATTTTCATCGATGTTAAGCCTAATGAAATCTATTGTATCGTTAAAAATTATTTTTTTATTTTGTACAAACAAAATAAATATATTGAAAAATATAAAAACAATAAAAAAATTATACTTCAGAAGTTAATTTAGTATCAAAAACGTAAAATATTTGAGTAGCTGAAGACATAGCCAAAGATTAAAGCGCCACAGCACTGGCAAAAATTTAAATTTGTCGACTGGAATTCCTTCGGATAACCGACACTCTACTGTAACTATATTATGCACTGTATCCATATTTAATTTGCAATTAAAAAAACAAACTTCAATCCAGCATGAAATTATTACAAATTAACCTTTTTGACTGATTGATGGATCATCACTAGATTTGAACTAAAAAAAAAAATTTTTTTCAGTTTAAACCTGATAATAACTTATTAATTGAAGCAGTTGAAAATGTCAATTTGTAATAGTTTCTTGCTAGATGAAAGTTTGTCATCTTTATTTGGACTCATCCAGTTTCAGTCTATCACACAAATCACACATTGTAAATACTACCACAAAGTACATTGACATTATTAATGAAGCTGCAATATTTAATCAATGAGAAAGAGAAAAATGATTTTAAAGATGAATTACATAAAAATACTTTATGGTATGTTATGAATCATCTACAACTAACTACTATACCTGAGTCTTTCAATTATTTTGTACCTTCTCTTTTCAGACAGAAAATGTGGAAAAAATCTTTAACCTTAGAATTAAAATTCTAAAATCATCATATTCTTCAAACAAGATTTATCAAATTGAAACTGCATGCTTCTACTTAAAATAATAGTAGAATCTTGTTTTAACAGATTCAGGGTGTTGAAAATCCACTATATCACAAACAACAGATTTCTTGCACTCCCAGGAAAATATCTGTTACTAAAAAAGTTTTTGTTTTTTAAATCCCCTATATAAAAAACACCTGTACTCAAAATTATTCAGTTTCTTCAGATTTCTATCCTTTATTTTATATAAACATGTATATCACAAGAACGTACATTACTGTATACTGTAACAAAACTGACAGAAACTGTATACATTATAAGCCAAAAAGCAACAAAGTGCGTATGATCATTAGTACTTCACAATGTGTTATAAAACTCATTTATCTTGGTTTGCTTATGATGATGCTGTGATGACAAGACGTTTCTGAATTTCTTTTGGTGGCATCATCAGTACAAAATGTTACTGTTACATGAGCACAATTTCAAGGTATGATATTCCTGAACATGTGTCTGCAAGAAAGGTTCAGCACACCTTTGTTGTACACATGTGCATATCTGGAAGTTAACTGTTAAGCCAGTAGTAGTTTTCCTCCACTAATCAACATGCTACAGAAAAGCACTAATGTGCAACTACAATGTTAACAGTAAGAACTGTGATCTGTGATAATTAAGCACATAGTTTGTGCAGGATTACAATGTTTATCAAAGATGGAGCTAGAAAAATCCATTATTCAGAGTTATGGATCCACTAAAAGGGGTAAAATTATACTGATTTGGCAAAACCTGGAGAAAAAAATCTGTTATTCCACAATCTGTTAAAATGAGATTCTGCTGTACTTATAGAAATGATTTTGAAAATATAAATAACTGATGGATAATGTCATACATATGCCTATTTAGTTAATTTCACAAAACTCACAGTAAGAATTGTTTTGCTCAGATTTTTGTTTTTTACCGAAAATTGTAAAATTTTTTTATTGGAAATCATTATGTATTTTTATTATATTTGTTAAAAAGAATACAATGCATCTCTTGTCTGATACAGTGTAAACCTATATATATTATTTTCTGTAACCTGTTATCTTGTTGAATTCCATTCCTCTTCTTTCATCTCAGCTGATATTTAGTTCTTGACCTGGTTGTAGTGTAACTTGTTATAATCATGTAGAATTAGAAGTACTATATTTTATGAACTATAAGATGCACTCTTTTCTTTGAAAAATTGCCTTCAAAATTCAGATGCGTCTTATACTCGAAATTAATATAAAAATGTCCAGTATTTGATTTAAAATTTCTGCGTCTTAAAAATGGCCATATATTTGATGCCACAGGAAACCTATCTCTATCTGGCAACATTGAATTCAACTGGCAGCAGCACTACACCAATGAGATAAACATGAGTTGCGGGGTGTCGGGATAGAATCGTCTAGACATACAATTCCCACACTTTTTCTATTCTCAAAACAAGCAACGGTTGTTGTCATAGAAACTCAGATCACGAGACAACCAGTAGTTCTGAATCCACTACTGCGGATTGGCCAGCGATCATCGTACGATCAGCAGATGTCTGATAGCATTACTAAGTGTTGATTGGTGGATCAGCGTTTGCTTCAATCCATATAAAAGGATTGAATTTAGACGGTAAAAATGGTAAAAATGTTATTTTTTTTAAAAAATTGCTTAAAAATTAAGGTGAGTCTTATAGTCTGTAAAATACAGTAGTTATAATCCTTAAAATAATGTCAGTCACTTGCATGTGTGTCTATCTGTCTTTCATAAAAATTGAAAAACTCAAATACACTAATACAAAGTTAGTTCAATCTTTGACCAAACACCAAACAATAATATTGAAGCTAGAATTATATTCTTTGATGTGTTCTTCAGCTAAGATAAATCTTAAAGAAATAATTATAAAAAAATTTTGTTATAATCTGTCTATTAAATTTGTATTTTTGTAGTGATGATACCCTATCACTTACCCAAGCTAATAATTTAAAAATAAAATAAAATAGCTTAAACAGAAAGTTAATTTATCAGGATCCATATCCTGATTAAGATCTTTACATCATAGTTAGAAACCTATACAAAAGGAGTTAAAATAATAGGAATGTTTCCGATAGCATTGACTATCATAATAATAATCAACTGAATTATTAATTACAATGAAAGAAAAATCCATAGAAAATTGGTATATTACTCTGTAAACTGCCATTATTAAATAGTCAGTGCATAATATGTTTAGCATGATATTCTTATACATTTGGCGTAATTAATTATAGAAGTAGCTAAAATAAAGGAAGACTTCTTAAAATATAGCCCACATATATAAACACTATTGTGCAATAGCTATACAAATGATTTTCAGTTAAAATTTTTTCCTTTAATATTTCATTAAGTTTAGAAAAATGTAAATACCAACTTTATATATTTTTTAATAAATAAATAAACTTTTAATTAAGTGAAAATAAAAAATGAATTTTTAAAAAATAATATATAACATAAATTGAAAATTAAAACATTGATTTCTATATATCACACCATTAAAATATTCTAAATAAAAAAATATAATATTTTTTACTTTTTGAATTTGACTAGCTGTTGTCATTTCTTCTTCCCAAAGTGCTTTTTTGGCATTTTCCATAAGAACTTTATTTTCATCAATCTTTTTAATCAAATAAGATTTCTGAACATTAACATATTCAACACTCTGAGTACTTATCTCTTGATCATTATATATTTTCTCCAATTTTGAAACTTCAGGTTTCAATTCATCATATTCTAACTCTATCATAATAAAAAAATAAATATTTGCAAAATATGAAAATAATAATAATAATTTAACAAAGAAACAATATTAATCAAAACACAAATAAATCAAATCTAAATGATGCAAAATAAGGAAAAAAAAATATTTAAAATAAGTTAGGCAAAAATGTCTTGTAGAGAATGAATATTTAGAATGTAGAAAAAATTTTTGCTGAAAATTTATTGATATTTAAAATTGTCAGCAAAAACTATTAAATTTTAATTGTGTATATAACACTTAAAAGTTTATTCTAAAATTATAAAATTTCTTGTTTTACAAAATTGATAATATATTAAATGAGCAATTATATTATTGGGATATTAAAAATTATAGCCTAAATTGGGACAATCATATTTTTAATTTATAATATATATTCTCCATTTCAAATTAATAGTTTCTTGCCCCTGTACATCATACTTTTACTGTCAGCAATAGAGTCATGCTGGTCATCTAACTCTTTTCAGTGAAAATTTTTAAATTGAAATAACATGACTTCTGGTGCAACCTGGAAGTTTGTATATAGTTAATCAGGGCCTCCTGCCCTAAGCTTTCCATATCTGGCCTCAATTTTCATCTAGCTAACTCCATTCTCAAGATTAAGGAAGGACAGACACATGATAGTGGGAATTTATAGGTCTACAATCTTTTCAAATTGCAGCCCAAAAATTTTCATTTTTATGTAAGAAAGTTACATTTATTGTAAATAAACTGTAATTTTTTGATATGTAATAGACAAATTTGTATATATTTATGTTGGTTTAACAAAGTTCTTCAGATTACATGCATATATAAATAGTAATATTTTGTTATAAAAAACTCTGTCATACAGTATAAATACATACATAGATAAATAAACCATGAAAAGAACTTTCATCAAAAATTATAGTTTAATTTAAAAAGTATTAATCACATATTCATAGACTTTATTTATCATTAATCTGTTGTTAAAATAACAGTACAAAATAATTTCAATTAAACACAAATCTTTAGTAATTTATGAAATTAGTTCTATTTAATAGTTTGAGAATACTGAAATATAAAAGTAAGTTACAAAGAAATCAGAATTCATTAAAAAAATCTCAATAATTTGATATTTGAAATTATCTTTCAGTTTAATAACTATAAATTATGAAATGGAATTTTAATATATAATTTAGATACAGATGTCAGATATTCTCAAATATAAAAATTTGATGACCAGATGGCAAAGCAGTTAGGGTGATAGCCTACCATTCTGAGATCTGGGATCAAATCTGTATGGGTATAAAAACCCTAGAAGTGGAGATTGTCTGAAAATGTTGGGTCCCATCTAGGGTTTCTCATTTCCCAGTCTTTTGTTTGTCCCACAATTTCGGGAAAAGTTAACTGTTTCCCAGGATAGAAAATTATTTTTAAGATATACAAAATATCTTGAAATCAAATGATATAATTATTTTTCATTTTTTAAAGTAATTTAATATGTTCTGCAACTCCAAAATCATATTAATTATGCTGTGTAAGGTCTATAGGCCTATAATAAAAATTACCTTTAAATAACGTATAAATTTTCACAAATAGAAACAATTTATTAAAGTTTGCTGGAAACAACAACAACAACAACAACGTGACAATGCCAAAGTGCCTATGCTTCAGCACCACAGGACTGAAGGGTTGACATTGTGTCGGCAAAGGTTGCAATGACTAATTCATCAGGACTGACACTACTGTGTCTTCTGGGTAGACACAGAAACTTTGATGGTTGCTCATTTCTTTTGTTGCACGTGAGCGGTCACATCTGTAGGCATCCGGATTCAGATGGAGATGCCTAAGAGATGACTGGAAGAAGTGCATGCTACTATGAAAGTTAACAACTAACAATACTTGTTTATTTTTCTAGACTCGTTACAAGCTATATACAGATGCTTAGCGGATGCTAATAATATTGCATATAGATAAAGGAATCTTATTCTTATGATCACGATTCTGACAGAGAGAGAGCTCACATTTGTTCATGAGACAATAAATACATTAAACACTTGCTGGTCCTATGATGTATCAATGCTCAGTTAGATGAGAACCTCAAAAACTCTGTTCGGAGGGGAATCCTTTTGTTTCATCCTTTTAGTGAGGTGGTGATTGGCGACGGCTGAAATCGGCAGTTTGGAACACACACACCATTTAGAGTTTGAGTTGCTGACGACTGCTCCTGATTGTCATCACCCCTCCTCTTATATTAGGAGGCTCCTCCTTGGTTTTTCCCATAACTTCGTTAGGAATTTTAGTACATTAGATCCAATAGTCAATTTTTTACTCGTTGGTTCCAGGTGAGACATTCAATGTGTCACCTTCATAAGGAAATAAGTCCGTGGGAACCAGTTTTAATTGTCTTTAACACTTTCATTTTCTCTCTCTAACTTTTTCTCTTTAACTTTTTCTCTTAATATTTAACCAAAATATTTCACCAATTTTGGCTCTCACAACAACAACAACAACAAAAAGCTTTGAATTAAGTTGAAAAAAAAAACTTCAATCAAACTTCTAACTTAAAAGGTAATTTTCATTTTTTAAATAAAACATAATACAAAATATTATTGCAAATTTTTATAATAATTTTTTAAAAAGCAAACATGGTCAATACTCTGATCACTCAATCTGATTCTTATTTTAGTAATAAAAAGTCCTGCTACCAAGAATGAACTTTCCGATTCAATTGATGTGAGTGGAATCGTGTTTAATGCATTTAAGAGAAGACAAATGTTATGTGTTTTTTCACCTATAGCCTAGAAGATTTCTAGTTCGTTTTTGAGATTGTAATACTTCTTTTGCTCTCTAGTATTCTTGATTTGTCTACCTTGACTGCTTTAATAGCAGCATCAAGCTTACAGCCTGATAATTTGGCAGTTTGTTTGGCTTTAATAATCAGGTTTATGAAGAAAAACTTCATACTCGTTTGTATCCTTGCCTAATTTGCACAACCTGGCATTACCCCTTCCTACCCACGCTCGAGTCTGACTCGAGTAAGTGCCATAGCATTACAAAAATCTGGGCATGAGGACCCCCCAAGAAAAAATTTTTTTTCTCCAATTTTTGGAATGTTTTTTAGGTCCCCAAATTTTTTCAAAATTTTTTTCCCATGCGAAAAAATTTTATTGCGATTTTAATTTACCTTTAATGACGCATGATTCATGCTTTATTGCTTTTTAATGGGACTTTTTTATCAAATTTAATTAATCGTTCTAAAGTTGTAGTGCACAGATTTGACTTCAGTAAAGTTATTTAAAGCTAGTTTCTGATATCAAAAACGACCTCCAATCGTTTTTTAATTTTTTTAATTAATAGATTTTATTGTATATGTTTAATTAAGTCAGGGGGTTGGAAATCACAATAAAAATTTTAATTTTTTAAAAATATTGGTCTAGCTAGTATTCACCCTACTTTAAACCCTTCTCCTCCCGAGACATCTATGAGAATGCCCCAGGAAATACGACTCCAGCTGTTCTCAAGGTCATCCAGCTGTGTAAACAATAACTCATCGGTGTCAAATTTCGCAGAAAGGCAAGACAAAAGAAGTTAAACTTTGAAGCTTTTTCTTCAAAATTAATGCATTTCTTTTGTTTCTTTTAGTTTTAAGTATTTTTTATGCTTAATTAAAAATTCTAAAAAAAAAATGGGTGGCTCAAAAGGGGTTAAAGATACTGAACATGGTTAAAAATTAAGACAGCATAAGCATAATTATTCCAAATATTACAGGTTCTGACAAGTAAATAGTTTTCAAAGTCCTTCCACAAATAAGCTACATATTGATTATTGACCATCTGTGACATGCCATAATGAGCAAAAATTTAAAAACTAATAAGTAGGTTTAAAATGAATAAATACAAATGTATTCTGACAGTTTATGAGTTAATTATACTTTCTATTTGCAAAATTTCCTCAGCCTTAACACAAAATAAGAAAAAAGTGAACATTTAATTTTGCCAGGAAATCCTGGGAAATTTGCAGGATTTCCTGGAATGAGAAGAATTCTCCGGGTTAAAAAAACAACCAGAATCCCATTTGAGAAACCCTAGTCCCATCCATTCCTCACCACCAACCACAGCATTATGGATCTGGCTGAACCAATATTGGACTTTCTAAAAAGGATCTCTTAATTCTTAATGCTCAAATACTTACATGTATATATTGGCAATTAGCAGCCATATATATATAGTTGATAATAACCCTTGCTTGTTAACTAAATACCCTTAAATTGTCCTAAAGGACTTAGACTTAAAGGAATCAACTAGGAGAAAGGACTCAAAGTCCAATCTGCACCATCACTTCGTATAGGCTATTAGTAACCTTGTTTATTACATAGCAAATGAACACTCCTTCTAAGGTGCTAAGAATCTCTGGGTTAGGCCAGGCTGCTATAGAATGACGACTGACTATTTACAATGGACAATCCTTATCTTCTGAAATTTGGTTACAGGAGCTGGAAGAATTAACTGGCATATCTTAAGAACCTAATAAGATGTCCTTTTTGTGCTCTCTGAGCAGTAAAGGGCCTAAAAAAGCCACAGAAAAAATAAAGAGCCTAATAAGGAGAATAAGGAGAATAAGCAGAGATAAGGAAAGGAGAAGAAAAAAATCAAACTCAACAGTGAATATGTATTGTACTAAAGAGAACAGATAATGGTAAAACTAGTGGAATAGGTTGTCTTATTCACAAAAAAAATGGGAAAAGTCATATTATTGAGTTTGACAGCTCATCACACAGAGTAGCAAGATTAGTTATCTGACTGTCAAAAAGGTACAAAATACAGATTACCCAAGTTTATGCACCAACAACTAGCTATTCTGATGAGAATATTGAAGATTTTTATGAGGAAGTAGGAATGATGAAACAAAGGAAATCATTATCTTAAGATAATCATGGGTTATTTGAATGCAAGAATTGAAAAAAAGAAACTATGGCTATGGTACAAGAAATGAAAGAAAAAGCACACTTGTCAAATTTATAGAATATAAATAGCTGTACATTATGAGTTCCTTCTTCAAGAAAAAACCACAAACAAATGGACTTGAAAAAGTGCAAATAGAACTAATAGTGAAATCATCTACATCATATCAAACAAGAAATTTGTAATCTATGACTGCAAAATTCTCAACAACTTCAACACAGACAGTGATCACAAAATAGTGAGATGCAAACTACTGTTGAACACAAAAATTAAAAGGACATACATAGCTTATTAAGATCAAAAGGAAGTCCATTAATATGACAAGTGTGTAGGAACACCAAAATAATTTTCTATTAGAACTATAGAACCACTTTGAAATTTTTAGCAGCACTGAAGGCCTAAATGTTACAGAAATAAACATAAAACTAACCAGAACCCTACAATAAGTTGCAAAAGAAATAACTGGAGAAACAGAAACAAAGCCAGTAAAAAAATTAACAAAGAAAACAAGAGAATTGATGAAAAATAGAGAATTCAAGACAAAGAAGTGATCTAAACTCAAAAGTAGAATATGCTAAACTAAGTAAAACAGTGAGGAAACACATCACAGAGGACATCAGGAATTTCAATTGTGATGTTGTAACAAATGCACTTGTAAATAACAAAAGTTTAAGAACAACTAAATGAAAACTCTGTATTGAAAAGAAAGTGATATTTTGCTCTAAAAAAAAAACTACCAGGAACAGCAAAAAAATCATTTGCATTGTTGAAAGATGCTCTACAAATATAATAAGGACAAAACCCAAAAAGCAAGATAAGTAATGACAGAATAATAGACAAAACAGAACAAATAACTGTATAAGGAAATATGAAGTATAGTGCTACAAAATGGATAAGAAAGGAAAAAATCATCTAGAGAAGACAGAATCTCAGTTGATGTTATTAAAGAAGCTGGTAAATATGAAGTATCTTAGGAGTTCTCTCAGTGCCTCAAGAAATCTGATGTACTGTACCAGAAGACAAACAATGCAATAATGGTTCTCCTTTCCAAAAATGGGAAGAGAAACACATAAAAAAACTACAGATATTTCAGCTTGTTCAATCAATATAAATATATATATAAAAGTTCTTTACTAAAATACTAACAGGCTTGAATCTAAACTGGACTCCATTCAACCAAGAGAACAGGCAGGATTCCAAAGTGGACTTGCAAAAATAGATCATATTCAAATGATCTGAGAACTCATTGCAAGTAAAGTATATGAATTACCACTTTGTTTTGACTTTTAGATTTTAAACAAGCTTTTGACTGTTTTTCCATCTGTAGTAGTGAAAGACTTAGAATCTAATTGTAAAGAAAGCATATACATTAATGTAATCAGGTAAATTTTTAATAAAGAAATGGCAACCATCTGTTTGGATAAAAAAAAAAAAAAGGTAAGGATTAGGCTTGGAAAAGAGGTCGGACAAGGAGACACAATAGTGAAAAACTATACAGTGCTGTATTAGAAAAAGTTTTCAGAAGTTTGAACTGGAGCAATAAAGGAATTAAAATTAATGGGGAATTTCGGAGTCATCTCTGCTTTACAGACAATATAGTTATCGTTATCAATAACTGAAATGAATTAGAAGAAATGCTGGGCGAACTAGCTAGAGTAAGCATTCAAATGGGATGTTGCTGTAATATATATATATTTTTAAATTGTTTGCCTTATATTTAAAAGATGTTTACTTAATTCATAGGGGCCATTAACACCAAGGGCCAAAATGCATATTAGTAGACATATAAGGCATTAATAGTTTCATGTGTGTGATAAGCCTTTCAAATAAATAATGTATTATGTATGTGTAAAAAATATATTTGTACTATATATTATAAAAAGAAATTAAAGGCTAAATGATATACATTTAAGTGGGGTTATAGATGAATCTGCAAAACATGAAAGTAGTTTAATGAATTTACTATGAAAAAGAAGATTATGACAAACAGAATTGAGATTGAAGAAATATAAAATTACATCTACCTGGGTCAAGAAAAAACTATGGATAACAATTTCATGAATGAAATAAACAGAAAAATTGATCAGATGGAGTACATTTAGCAAAAATAGCATAATTCTAAAAAGCAGCCTGCTACTATGCCTAAAAAGTATTCAACCAATGTGTTCTACCAGCACTCACCTGGAGCAGAAACATGAAGACAAACAAGCAAAACAATATAAAGGCTGCAGACAATACAAAGACATATGGAAAAAATGCATGCTGGGCAATACAAGAAGAGACAGAAAGTAAATCACCTGGATATGAAATTAAATATATATTGAGAGGATCAAACATTCAAAATGGCAATGGACTGGACACATTGCTAGAAGACAAGACAACAGATAAAATACAAATATTCTAGACTGGTACCCATGAGGAATCAAACACCCAAGACAAACACCTCAAATATGATGAAGCAACAACATAAGGAAAGTAGTTCACATACATTGGAAAACCAAAGCATTGGACAAAGAAAAATAAAAAAGATTAGAGAAGACCTTCATATAGCAATAGACTGACAATGGTTAATCATGATAGTGATGATGATATAAAAATAAGTTTTAAATTTTTTTAATGTTACACACAAAAAACTTTCAAATATTTACTTTTAGACAACTATAATACACATCTCTCTTTTTTGCATGATGGATATGTTCCAAAGAATGCTGCGTAAAAATATAAGGGTACATACATCATGCAGAAAAATACTTAATAGGATCCATAACTTTAATGAAATGAAAAAAGAAGCAATTTACAAAAGAAACACAAGATTATTTTATTTTAACATTATTTATATGTAAGTATAGTAAACACAAGTAGCATAAGGAACAAAATCAACATACAGTATTCTCTGATGTAGATATAGTACTGTACTGTGCTTAGAAAAGATAAATGAACTTTTGATTTAGAAATGTGTAATTTTAAAACCAGTCTTTCAACAAAAAGAGTAACTTTTTTAACAATAACACAATTTTAACAAAAAGTTAAATTTAAAAATTTTCAAATAAACTACTTTTTTTTATGTGTAAAAATATTAATTGCATGAAAAGAAGATTAGTATTCTTTCGTCAATCGTGTCATTTCAAAATCACTTAAAAATAGACCACATACATGTAAAAAGTAAAATAGGTACTTATTTGTCAAAAATAGACTAAATTAATAAAATGTAAAATATTTTTCAATTTTATACCTAAATCTCTATTATAGCTTTACAAAAAGAGTTAAGAATAACATAATATATTTAGGATATTTCTGTAATAAATTAATAAATAATTAAATAATTCTGTAATAAATTTTGTATATTTCTGTAATAAATATCCTAAATAAAAATACAGTGGTACCTCAGGATACGAAATTAATCCGTTCCGAAACTGAGATCGTATCATGAAAATGTCGTAAGGTGGATCAGCTTTTCCCATACGATTACATGTAAAACCAAATAATTCGTTCCAACGCGAAAAACATACTCAAATTAAAGCCAAGTAATACATTAAAAAAATAACTGTAGTAAGAAAAACAAATGAAAAATGCAAACTAATGTAACGTCGTATGGTGAGTTTTTGTTCGTATAGTGGAGCAAAAATATGTTCGAATTTCATGTCGTATCCTGAAAATTTCGTATGCTGGGGCGTTCGTAACCTGAGGTACCACTGTAATCATTAAATATTTTTTATAGATAATAAAAACTGAAATTTAGTAAATTTACTTCTACAAACAATAACAAATACAACAAAACTTCATATAAAAAATTCTGTTCCATAATCAAAAAAATTTTATAAATATTTACACAAAAGTAGTTTATTTTTACTTACGTTTTTTATTTATAATTTGTTCCAATTCTTCTATGTCTTTTTCTTTTTGACTGATATGATCATTCATTTCATCAATGTAATTATTTACACAAGTAATATCAGACTTTGTTTTGTCTCTCAGAATACGTATTTCATGCATATTTTCCTAAAAAATTTAATAAAAAACAAATATATAATATCAATAACAACATTTTCAAATTGTAGTAGTTTATTGATTTAGCAAATTGCTTTCACAAAGGGGTAAATAAAATTGTTATTACAAAAGTTTTAGTGAGTGTACAAAAAACTTGTACAGTATAGTTTATATAACGTGGTCGTACTAGAAGATTCTTTTAATAAATTAGTATAACTGTAATCAATCCCAAAAATATCTGATCTTATTTCACAAAGAGATTTGCAACTTGTAAATGAGTGATTTATCATCATTGATGCCATCATTTTACAAAACAAACATTTGGCATTATTTGATATGTTAATTATTTTGCCATTTAGAGTTATTGTATATTTATTTAGACAAAATTGAATAAATAGTGATTTGAATTTATAATTTATATTAGACAATAAATAAAATGAAGGATTCCAATGAATTGAGTAAAAATTACTTGGGAATTTATCAGTAAAATCCTTCTCTTGCAAATAGACATCATCTTGTTGCCAGTATATATTTCTTAGCCTTTGTTTGCAGTCTGTTAAAAAAATTCTATCATCAGAATAAACCAAATAACTCTCAAACAATAATCCAAGGTTATTCAGCAAATTCTTAATAGTAGTGGATAACATTTTCTTTGACACTGTTTTGTTGGATGATAAGAGCTTAGTATATATCAGTTGTCTATAGTCATTTTCTGGTAGTACAATAAATAATTTTCCTCCAAAAATGAAGTAAATTCAGTGATAAATTCACAGCGAGAGGTGGTCTTCCTAGTTCTGTCCTCAATGCGGCCCCAGGCATAGAACAATTTAGACAAAAAAATTTGCTTGAAAAAGAATAGTTGTATTTTTTCCACTTTATCAACTGTCAATCTCCCCCATATTGGAAATGCATATAAAATACTCGATCTTATTAACATACCAAATAATCTAAAATAGTTTGTTGAGTGATGATTCTTTCATTTTGACAAGTAATCTATTGAATCAGGTGCAACTTCCACCAAATCTAAACCAACATTTCATGCAAATTCCAAGGCACATCCTATTGGTACGATTCCAACCATCTTACCATCATGATCAACTAAACGTACTTCCTTGGCTGTAATGAACTTGAGATTTTTACCTTGGCCTCAATTATCACGTTTTCCAAATGAAAAGAAAAGGAACCATGAGGAGTAAAATAAATTCCCAAATATTTAAAATTTGATACAATTTCCAACCTGTGTCTCTCCAAATAAAATTCATCTGATTTTTTAATATCTCCACCACGAAAAATCATTATTTTTGTCTTTTCCAAATTAACTGTTAAATAGTTATTATGACAGTATTCTTGAAGTAAATGTAGTCTCTCCTGGAGAGCCACAACTGAATTTGCCATTAACAGACCATCATCCACATAAAAAAGACATTTTATATTTTAATTGGGTGAAATTGCAATTGTGAAAGTTTGGCCTTGTAGAGTTCAGAAGATAATTTAGAAAAAGGACAAAAAGAAATGGGCTTAAGGGTTATCCTTGAGGTAATCCTTTGTTAGATGAAACAAAATCTGTACAAAAAGAAGATTCTTCTATTAAATAATGAGTATTAGCAAACAGATTTTTTAGAAGATTGATAAACTGTTGAAAGGCCTATATGTTCTAATTTGAACCATATGTCATGGTCTATTGAATTGAAATTTTTTTTTAAATCTATGAAATCTGCATACACTTTTTTCCGTTTTCTTAATAGCGTTAATTGAGCAATTTCATTTAAAATAAACAAGTTATATTCGACATCTCTATTCCTGATCTAAGCTCCTTGATAAAGAGTGATAATAATGTTCACTTCTAACCATAGTTGAAGACGGTTTGTTAATATGGACAAAAATAGTTTCCTTAATATGTTAATTAAAGCTATTGGATAATAATTGGTTGGTAACAATCTGATTCCTTTTTTATATAGCATTTTAATTAATTAATTAAAACAGATTTTTTTCCAAGTTGTAGGAAATTCACTATAAGATTTAAAAGAATTAAACATATTTAAAATGTCATTTAATATTTTACTTGAAAGACATTTAATCATTTCATTTCTCATTTTATCCAAGCCAGGTGATTTGCAAACTTTTAATTTTCTTATGGCGTATTCTAGTTCTGACTGAGATATTGGATCATCTAGAAGAGGGATATTTCTAATTGAAAAACTGTTTAATAGAATAACTGTATGAGGTCTGAGAAATGCAGTTTCAAAAAATCAAACCAAATCTCATTTGAGATTACATTTACAGT
The DNA here is from genome assembly GCF_000671375.1 of Centruroides sculpturatus. Classification (NCBI taxonomy): domain Eukaryota; kingdom Metazoa; phylum Arthropoda; class Arachnida; order Scorpiones; family Buthidae; genus Centruroides; species Centruroides sculpturatus. Next base: position 418,391 of record NW_019384957.1, on the reverse strand, counting down.
ATGCCTCCTTATTCTGAACTTATTTACCAATGACCAAAATTCTTTTGTATTTTTTGTGTTGTAATTGTAGCTTAATTTTGGCTTGAAATAACTTTTTCTTAGCTTTACACAATGACTTATACTTTTGTTTAGTTTGCAGTACTCTTCTAGCAGATCTCTTCATTTATTTTTATGAAATTTTCTTAATTAATGAACTATTTTTTTTCCATTTTAACCTCAAACAGTCCAAATCAAACCATTGTTTATCAAAAGGCTTTAATGAATTGGTCATTCTTAACATTCCACTTTTGGGTTGCTGAAGTCAATAGCATTTGTAAGAATTTTGAGTAAAAGTTCCACACATCCAATAAAAACCTCTTCTTCAATAAATCATGTAATGAAATGACTGACGAAACATATTTGTCAAGCTTGCCCTGGTTCCATACATATAGAGTTTTCTGTAGTTTGTCTCTCTCTGTTTTATCCATATTTAAATTAAATATCGCAGAAGTAGGAAAATGGTCTGAACTGAATTTGTCAAAGATTTTTCCATTCAAAGAAATAAAAGTGAAATTTACTGGATAGTCGTTTATGCATTGGCCATTTAATATATGTAAACAAATATGATTTAATCAACTGTAGATAATTTTTTCCTCTGATGTTACAGATTTATGAAAGTTTAGTGTGTTCATTCTGACGTTTCTAACATACTAAGATTTAGCTTTGTAAAGTACTATATTATTTTTCCGACTTTTCCAACGATTATCGACACTACTGTGTGCCGGAAATAGCCGTTCCCTAACGGGTACTTTACGCGGATTCGTGTTAGTGTGCCAGGCCTGGACTTTAAGCGTGCACCGAATTAAATAATGACAAAGTTTGTCAATAACAAAATCAAATATTTAATTAAACTTCTATTAATAAATTCTATACAGTATTTAGTAAAAATCAAACAATAATTTATTCAATGAAACTCAACAAGAATTAATCCGACAACTCAAATCAATCTATTTCTAACTTAATTCTATTCCCCTTTGGAATTCGACAAAATCAAAGAATTAACTTATAAACAATAATTCTTATAAATTAAAGATCCTAATCGTCACCTCAATATACTAGGAACCTATTTCCTCAACTCTCAAGACTTTCTATAACCGTCGATCCACAAATCGAATAACTTCAAAATCCTATCGGACACCTCTCTCTCGTTCACTGCTATAAGCTCGTTGCTATCAGGAATTCACCTCGTTCGTTTTCACTTGAGTTAGAGGCTTTATAGTGTGAGGTGACGTCACAATTCTGAATGAGCTCACTCTCCTCATTTACATACTTATCTGTAACATTAAATTTTTCTCGTTTATCTGGCAGATTATTTTCCGACAATACTTCGCTAACCTTTTACATTATTCTTTTTAACAATTATCGGGATGCTTTATTATTTTAAGGTTTAGCGATTCCTAACTGGGTTGTGGGGTCTCCCCCCCCCCCTTTTTCTCGGTGCGGACTTACTTTTTTCCGCTTGGGAAGCGCAAGTGTGCGCGAGTTTTTCTACGGCGCTTTTCTTTCGTCGGTGAGTTGGTTTTTCTTCTATTTTTAAGTTACTAAGGTGAATGGTGAGGAAACCTTCGTCTTAACTAAACATAAGCCCCAAACAAAATATAATGAAAGCAAAATAAAAGTAAAATAAAAATAAAGCTCAGACTTGGTTCCTTACACCTTGGATTGAAATTGGAGGGATTAATATATAAAGAATTTTTCATGTGAATTTTAGCATTTTTTCATTGCAAGAATTTTATAATATATCAACAATTACATCTCTTCACTTTAAGTTAACAAAAAGACAATGTCAAGTATATTTTTTTCTACTTACTAATTCTTCTTCCAACATCCTTAGTTCCTTTTCAAATTCTTCTTTATCTTGCATCAATAAATTTAAAGACTCAAAGTTTCCAAACAAATTTTCAGCTAAAACATAAGTTAAATTTAGTTATTAAACATATTTATGAAACATTTTTTTCATTTTTTTAGATGATCAAAGTCTTCATTTAAATTTTTATACAAGTAACAAAATTTCCAGAATTTTTTTATATTTTAATTATTTCATCATGCATTAGTTATTATATTTAAGATATCCAATATAATAATTAATTAATCTTTAAAAAATAAATCTAATTAATAATCTATAAAATATAAGAGAATACATTCAAAAAGCAATACATTTTACTATTGTTATTTTTAAATTTGATTTTTATTAGTTAAACTAGCATAAGGAAAAAACTTATTACAAAAAAGTATTGAATGTAAATCCAATAATTTCTAATAAAATTTCTCTCTCAACATTAAATATTTTAATCAAGGAACATAAATTTACTAGATAAAAGAAACAGAATGCAATAATTACATAATTTCTATAAAATTTAATCATTCTATTTATTTGGTGCCAAATTTATTCCAACATTATTAGGAGCAATTAAAGTCACTTTATACTTTACCTTCTTGTAAATATACATAAATTTTGAGTTCTTATTTTATCTTCTTCAACTGTTCCATAAAATTCCATATTATAATAAAATTTTGAAAATATTTACTATATCTTCAAAATTTTATTATATTTATATTTATTATATTTTCATAAATATTTATAGTCTTAGAGGAGCAAAGTTTTTGAAAAACAAGTAAAGAAAGAAAGAGTAAACTCCAAAATATATATTTTTAACAAAAAGCATATGAAAAAAAGTAGTTCAATAAATTTTAACTATTATACTGGTACAAAAATGGAAAAATCCAACAATGACTTGTATTTATATACATATAAATTTCAATCTTATTATGATTTCAAAATTCTAAACATTACCATATTTTTGCAAAATGAACAGCACGCTGGTCTATCTGGAGAGACCACAAAATCATATAAATCATTACAATTCTGTGTGTTGTAAGCTAGAACTTCTATACATTATTACAAAACAGCCTTCTTACTTTTTCTAGCAAATTTTAATTAAATGAATTAATATGAGGAAGGCTATTTAAGATGGCTGAAAAAGTTAGTTCATTTAATTAAAATTTGCTAGAAAAAGTGATAAAGAGATTTTGTAATAAATCATTACAATTGAAATCATTAAATTATCACAAAATATCATTAAAAATGTTCTTTGATGAAAATTGACAGTTTTTTCTACATAAAATTTTGATATATAAAAAAACACTGTCAACTTTTTTATTTGTGAAAAATGATAATCCATCATTACATTTTAAGACAACATATTTTTTAATATAAACTAAAAGATTAATGTAGAATATGTAGCACATGGAAGTATGCAAACAAACAATTAGAATACAGTGGTACCTCAGGATACGAAATTAATCCGTTCCGAAACTGAGATTGTATCATGAAAATGCCGTAAGGTGAATCATTTTTTCCCATATGATTACATGTAAAACCAAATAATTTGTTCCAACACGAAAAACACACTCAAATTAAAGCTAAGTAGTACATTAAAAAATAATAATAATAACTATAGTAAGGAAAACACTGAAAAATGCATTTTGTAGTTGTAAATCTATAAATAACCACAATAGAATAATAATTGATTAAAAAAATGTAGTTTTATTTGCACTTTACCTTTGAGGATAGACGTTGGTGGAGATATAAACTGGTGGCGGAGGAGTGGGAGAAGGGAAATGATACTAAAACTTAACTTGCGTAATATAATGTAACAATAGCTTAAAAATAACTTAACACTAATTCTTTAACTTTTCTGTTTTATATATATTTTTTATTTTTATTTTTTTATTCACTGCTTCTTTCTTTCTTTCACTTCCACCAGCACTTTCACTGGATAGAGGTTGTTTGGTAAAATATCTATCCAAAGAGGTTTGGCTTTGCCTACTTTTTAAAATATTTCTAAAATGACTTAGGCAAATGTCATTACTCTGAGCAGCAATACGGCCAGTGTGAACCTTTTCAGGATGTTTCTTTTCAATAAAATCAGTCATTTTCTGATAATACCTCAAGTTTTCCTTTATGGAGCGAGATCCTTCCATGACGAAGCAAACATGCGGACTGAGACCAATGAACAGAAGTGAATAAAAAATGGCACTGCAAACTAATGTAACATCGTATGGTGAGTTTTTGTTCGTACCGTGGAGTAAAATTATGTTCAAATTTCATGTCGTATCCTGAAAATTTCATAAGCTGGGGCGTTCATATCCTGAGGTACCCTGTAATTAAAATTACTCTAATACAAAATTTTTGTTGTAAAATAAAACTTTACAACAAAAATAACAAATAATAGAATTGGAGAAAGTTTGGGAAATATCCATTATACTTGACCATTGAATAATAACTTTTAATAATTATCATAATTTATTTCTTATACTGTATTAATATTAAAAATATTTTACCTAGTTGATCATATATTTCATAATTTGCTTCTCCTGAAGAAGTAAATAAATTGTAATTTCTGGCAATAGTCTCCTGTAATGTCTATAATTTAAACAAATTAGAATGTAAAATTTAAACAATATAAACTAAATAAATATTTTACCTCATAAAATAAATATGAATAAAAACAAAAAAACTTACATAACAGAATTCAGTTCCTTCAAACTCATTATCATTCATAAAAGCTTTCATATCACAGTTCTCAATATACTGCAGTAATTAACAAAAATATGCCATTTAAACACTTAACAGAATTAAAACTTTATTTCATATAAATAAAAATTATTTGTCTAAATAAAATTTTACTTAAAAAATGTTATTAATCAATTGATTTAACAATATATTCTTCAAAGATACAATAAAAATTTTGGACAAACAAATACATTGCATTATTTTTCATACTTTTTTATTTTTCCACATAGTCTCCAAACAATAAGATGTGTTTCAAAAATACAGTAGAGCAGTGTTATACATCTCACAAGAGATCATATCAAAACAATGTATAATTGAAATTTAAATTAAGATGCAAAAATAATAGTTTATATGATATATCCCTAGTATTATGACTTTTAAATGTTAAAATAGTTTAAAGAAATTAATTCTAGTGTGATTTAAATTTTGGAAATTATTAAAATTAAAAATGAAAAGAAGATAAACGAGAATATGGAACCAGGGCACCCGTACATTGGGGCATTTGCCCACTCCCTTTGTCGTCAGATTGCCATTTTCTTAATCCCCAAAGGAGCTCTGATTCATTTTATTTTTATAAAGTTATACCCAGATTTGCCTGGATTTATAAAGTACCCCTTGCAGTAATGTTACAGCCACAGTTATTAATCATAAATTTCAGAAATATATGTATGTAGGTCAAACTGAAAGTGATGAGCAACAATTTTTTTTATAAATCACAATATATTAATTATGAAAAATTAAAAACACTCATAATCAATAGACTATAGACAGTGCCATGAGTGAGTCATGACACTGTCTATAGTCAGTGCCATGAGTGAGTCATGACGTTATTAGCTTCCATCATGTGATACCATAGACAGCTGATACAGAATGGCTGCAACTGATATTTTGTTTTGCCAGTGTGTTGTGATTGAATTTCTCATTAAAGAAAGAATCTCCACTACAGAAACTCAACAGAAACTTCAGCATGCATATGCAGATGTGTGTATGGGTGCCAGCAGTGTTAGAAGATGGGTAAAGCATTTTAAAGATGGAAACCCAAACATCAAAGATCAGCCTTGTAGCAGTTTTATGGGTTGTAGATAGGATGATTTGGATGAAATCTCTTGAATCTGGGCCAACCATTAATGCTGCTTGATATGTTATGACACTTCATAAGTACTGTTGTGCACTGCATAATAAACATCTTGGGATAAAGATCATCCTGCAGCACAACATGAGGCCACACACTGCTCTTTACAGTAGGGAGGAAATTCGGTAAATGGAGTGAGAAGTTCCTCTGCATCCTGCATACAGTCCCAAATTAGCACACATTGATTATCATCTTTTTGGTGTTGTGAAAGAAAACATGCAAGGCCCACACTATGAAACAGTGGAGAACATCAAGAAAGCACTGTGTCAGTTTTTTCATCGTGCTGGAACAGAGTTCTATCATAAGGAAATTTTCAAGCTCCCACAATGGTGAGAAAATGGAGACTATGTGGAAAAATAAAAAAAGTCTGAAAAATATGGTGATGTATTTGTTTTTCCAAAAATAAACTGATTTGATTTATAAAAAATTGTTTCTCATGACTTTCAGTATGACCCTCATAGTAAAACCAATCTTAAGAACATTATCAGAATGTCTATTACTATATAGGAAGTTTTTTCTCATATATAGCGAATTTATAGAAAGATTATTACAATTAGTTTGGTTTACTTGGTTATGGCTAGGTGATACATGAGAAATCTGCAGAGGGGATGCCTCTCAGGAGGAGTTTTATAGAAAACTGGCCCTATTTAGGTGTTAATAACTTGAAGAAAACCCAGAAAACTCCATATGGCCAGCCCATTGATGATGTGTGAACCCATGACCAACTACTAGTGTGACAATTTTGACTCCATGCAGGTTAGTGCTATGTGCTATTCATCAAAAGTAATAATACAGCAAGTCTACTTTGTGCTATATCACTGTCACAGTAATTAAGTAAATAAAACATTCTTTTTTTTAAATTATATTGTTTTTTTGTATGAATTATATCTAGTTTATTTTTAAATTTTTTTTTTTGCCAATAGATGGTGCTACATGTAAATTCAGCAAATCCAATCTAGTCAAAAATTAATATATAGAAATCTGATAAATATTTTGGAGTGTATGTATGATGTTATCTAAGTTAGTAGTATATTAAAAAAAACTATTGAGTTTCATAGCAATTAGTCAAATGGTCTAGAAATGTATAGCAAACAAACAACCAAACGTTCTTATTTATAGATATAGATTAATTACTCATTTTTATCACAGAAAACTTTTTATTAATGACAAAATTAAAATAAAAATATTTGTTATTAACTGAAAATTTGTTCTAACAGGTTGTGATCGTTCAGTTGAGTATCAAGGTACCATTGTATTTGATTAACACAATTTTGATATACACAGTAGCTTCAAGGGATTAACTAACAGCATTAATCAAGGGATACCTGTGTGTATATACAGGTATCTTTTTGCATAATGTTTGTACAATGCCTTTTTTTATAATCTGTGGGTGCCACTGTATGGGACTACATGTTTATGATTCCTGGTATCAGTATATCTATGACAGGGGGAGAGACGAGAAATAATCATGTACTTATGTAAATATAGAATGAGTCAACATCAGCTCACATAGCTTATATGGACCATGAATGTTAATGTATTTGTGAGAAATTTTACTCTCTTGTGGTTTTAATGTAAATATAATTATAGACTTTCGTTATACTTTTAATGAAAGTCTTAATAAGGTTTATATTGTTAATAAGGTTTATACTACTATGCATATGTAGCTAGAACTATTTCTAAGATTATCAGCACAAAACCTTTTCACTAATTTCTAGCCTTATTAACAGGAGTACAAACGTTTTCGGCCTTCTTAATAGGCCTTCCTCGGTACACTGTGGAGCGTCGGTTAGAAGTTTAAATGCTGCCAATGTTTACCCAGGTATCGTCTTACCAGTGACGTCATCGTCGATGATAGGTATACGATACCGAGGGCGAAAAATACATACTTTTGGTAAAGAAGGGAGGTGTGCAGATAGGATACTTGCTAAAGTTGGGGAAAAAGATTTTAGAGTAAGCGCGCTATGTACAGGAGATGCACAATCACAACAGGGGGTTAGCGGAGAGTGACGTCATAGTTGAGGCCGTAAATATTCACCGATGGCCCACTTCCTGGACCTCAATATCTTCTTGGATCATGGCTGCATAACTACAAGTGTGTTCCATAAGCCTAATCTTCAATCTTTCTTTATCCCTGCAACCTCGAATGACCCCTTTACTTACAAAATGTCCGCTTTCAGGGCTCTTATCCGCAGAGCTTTTACCCATTGCTCTAGCATTAACGAC
>NW_019384957.1:395515-403844 GCF_000671375.1 Centruroides sculpturatus | reverse complement strand
ATACATATATATATATATGTAAATTTTAAAAATTTTGGCAATACATGAAAAATATTGCCAATTTTTCAAAATAGCACTGAAAAGTAGATATAAATAGTAGTAAAAAAAAATACATTAAAAGTAGATATAAAAATGATTGGAACAAGAATTAAGAGATGATATGCATTCCTACATTCCTTCTGAAAATAGAAAAGAGTACATCTTTGTCAGCTATAAATAAAGGCTAATGCTTATAGATCTGCATATTCAGATGATAGATATAAATCTATAAAGAAAAATGTCTATCTGTTTAACTATTTTGATAACCCCATGCAAGCATGTCTTATGGTCAAACATATCTTTTTTTCAGGGCTGTGGAGTCGCGTAAAAATCTACCGACTCCAACTCCGACTTTTCCTTACCATCCGACTCCGACTAGGGGCAGACTTGTTACTGAAAGAGACTCGGAAATTCTGACGTCATCACGTGACCTCAGAATAAAATATTCAATAAATAGAGTTCTAATAAAGATAGTGCGTAGAACTTTTTATTCCAAAGCTAAAAGACTTCTCTAAGTAATATATAAATATGTATTCGATAATTTTTACTTTTCCGGCTGTTATATATAATAGAGGAAAAGTGTAGCGCAAANGAGATGCGGACTCACTCTCCTCCACTTGGAAATCATTCTTCGACAACCCCTTTAAATAAATAGACCATCCCACCCTCACCGCGTGCAACTGTTAGCGCTTTTTTACTTGTTGCGTTTATTCCCAATTCTACCTTCTAATCGTAACCCCCTTCCCATCCACGGTCGTTCGCATGCCTCTTCTTACTGTAGCGTTGAATATTTACGGCCTCAACTATGACGTCACTCCCCACTAACCCTCTGTTGTGATTGTGCATCTCCTGTACGTAACGCGCTTACTCTAAAATCTTTTCCCCCAACTTTAGCAAGTATCCTATCTGCACACCTCCCTTCTTTACCAAAAGTATGTTATTTTTTCCCCCAACTTTAGCAAGTATCCTATCTGCACACCTCCCTTCTTTACCAAAAGTATGTATTTTTCGCCCTCGGTATCGTATACCTATCATCGACGATGACGTCACTGGTAAGACAATACCTGGGTAAACACTGGCAGCATTTAAACTTCTAACCGACGCTCCACAGTGTACCGAGGAAGGCCTATTAAGAAGGCCGAAAACATTTGTACTCCTGTTAGTAAGGCTAGAAATTAGTGAGAAAGGTTTTGTGCTGATAATCTTAATAAGGTTTATATTGGTTGTAACCCTCTGGCATATTGTTATAGGGTGCTATGTGGATCACTGATAAACCAAAGGCTAAATAAATGTTCAATGAAATTAAACTAAAGAAGGAAATAACCTGAAATCATATTTAACCTAAATAAAGTAATTGGCTAAAAAACTTCAGTTAATGAATCTACAGAAACTGTACATTCATTAACTAAAGTTGACTGCCAGTTTGATAAGACCAAATTTTTAACTGTGCTAGAGTTAATTTCTTTAAGTGATTATTACAGACAAAAAGCATTTTTTAAACTAAGTTTAAATGCTAAAATGTTTATTATTATAAACAATAATGCTTTTTATTATAAATATATTGATAGTTTTGCAAACACAATGATTACTAATCAAATAGATATAATTCATGCAGTATTATAAGTATTACAATTACAGTGGTACCTCAGGATACGAACGCCCCAGCATACGAAATTTTCAGGATACGACATGAAATTCGAACATATTTTTGCTCCACAATACGAACAAAAACTCACCATACGACGTTACATTAGTTCGCAGCGCCTTTTTTTATTCACTTCTGTTCATCGGTCTCAGTCCACGCGATTGCTTTGTCGTGGAAGGATCTCGCTCAATAAAGGAAATCTCGAGGTATTATCAGAAAGTGACTGATTTTATTGAAAAGAAACATCCCAAAAAGGTTCACACTGGCCATATTGCTGCTCAGTTTAATGACATTTGCCTAAGTCATTTTAGAAACATTTTAAAAAGTACGCAAAGCCAAACCTCTTTGGAGAGATATTTTACCAAGCGACCTCTATCCAGTGAAAGTGCTGGTGGAAGTGAAGGAAAGAAAGCAAAAAGCAGTGAATAAAAATTTAAAAATTTTTATCTTTTCTAAGTTATTTCTAAGTTATTGTTACATTATGTTATGTAAGTTAAGTTTTAGTATCATTTTCCTTCTCCCTCTCTTCCGCCATCAATTTACACCTCCACTGTCGTCTATCCTCGAAGGTAAAGTGCAAATAAACTACTATTTTTTTTTTATCAAGTTATTATTCTATTTTGGTTATTTATACATTTACAACTACAAAATGCATTTTTAGTGTTTTTCTTACTTTAGTTATTTTTTAATGTACTACTTAGCTTTAATTTGAGTGTGTTTTTCGTATTGGAACAAATTATTTGGTTTTACATGTAATCGTATGGAAAAAAATGATTCACCTTACGACATTTTCATGATATGATCTTAGTTTCGGAACGGATTAATTTCGTATCCTGAGGTACCACTGTATAAAGTATTACAATTATAAGTATGAAGTTTTGCAATTAGCAAATGAATATATAGTCTGGCCTATGGCAAATCTCAACTTATCTTAATTAATTAAGATGCACCTTAGCATCACAAGATTATCCAAAATAGTGTATGACAACATTCATATGAATATATGATATAATTTATCATCATCAAATAGCAAAAATTACAAATGCCACTACTTATATTTATACGAGGGCTGTTCGAAAAGTTTGCGGCCTTGCCTATATGCGGTGCTGCAATCAATTTAATTTTTGGCGGGAATAATTCAGCCATCCTTGCTAAAGATACGATACCAATTTCCGCTTGATTTGTCGTAAAGTTTTGCTACGACAGCTTAGCAGATAGTCAGTGTGCACATGCTTTGTCAAAAATGGAGAAGACAGAGACTCGTGCGGTCATAAAATACCTGAAGAAAAAAGGGTTGACCGCATCTCAAATCAAAGCTGACATGGATGAAGTTTTGGGAGAGTCTGCTCCTTCATAAACCACTGTGAAAAAATGGACAGCCCTTTTTAAATCTGGCAGAGAGAGTGTGAAACATGACCCTCGCAGCGGACGGCCGTCAACTGCTGTCACTGAAAAAAATATCAACAAAGTTTACGATTTGGTGTTAGCAGATTGCCGTTTGAAAATGCGTGAGATAGCTTAGACAACAGGCATCTCTGTCGACCGAGTGCACCACATCCTAACCGAAGATTTGGGTATGACGAAGGTCTCAGCAAGGTGGGTGCCGCATCTGCTGACCGCCGAGCAAAAACGTGTTTGCACTTTGATGTCAAAGGAGTGTTTGGACTTCTACCAGAAAAACTCACAGGATTTCTTGCGTCGGTTTGTGACTACGGACGAAACGTGGATCCATTACTACATTCCTGAAACAAAAGAACAGTCGAAGCAATGGAAACCCCACAGTTCGCCACCACCAAAGAAGGCAAAGACAGTTCTATCAGTGGGTAAAGTGATGGCCTCGGTTTTTTTGGGATGCTAAAGGCATCATCTTTATTGACTACCTAGAAAGAGGAAAGACCATTAATGCTGTCTATTACTGTGAACTTTTGGAAAAACTGAAGAAAGAAATCGAAGAGGCCACAGTTGAAGAAGAAGTTTCTGTTTCACCACGATAATGCCAGAATCACTGAACAAAAAATAAACGAACTTAGCTTCCAATTAGTTCCACATTCACCGTACTCACCTGATTTGGCCCCCAGTGACTTCCACCTTTTTCCAAATTTAAAATAATTCTTGGTTGGAAAGAGATTCCACTCAAATGACAAAGTCATCTCTGAAGTAAACGAATATTTTGCACACCTTGACAAATCGACCTATTGTAATGGCATAAAAAAGCTAGAACATCACTGGAATAAGTGCATTGCTAACAAAGGAGACTACATTGAAAAATAAAAAAAGTTTTAACATTATTTTGTTTGTTGTTCTATTTGAGGCCGCGAACTTTCCGAACAGCCCTCGTATAATCTATTTCCACATAANATGCAAGGCCAATACTGCAAAACAATGGAGGACATCAAGAAAGCAGTGTGTCAGCTTTTTCACTGTACGAGTTTTATTGTAAGGAAATTTTCAAGCTCCCACAGCGGTGAGGAAAATGGAGACTATGTGGAAAAATAAAAAAAGTTTTAACATTATTTTGTTTGTTGTTCTATTTGAGGCCGCGAACTTTCCGAACAGCCCTCGTATAATCTATTTCCACATAATTATAATCATCATGAAGTTTGTATTATCAATATTTTATCACAAAAATCATTAATATTGATGTTGGATGAAACTTAAGAAGGAAACCTTCTGTATACTCCCTCCTGAGGAATTCTAAATATCGTATCGAGAACCTTCTCCCAGGCATTTACTCCATTCTGGTCATCCACTCTATCCTTGGACAGCAAACAGAATGTATCAGTGCAACAACACACCTATTCAAACAATGTTTAAAAGAATATGTAACTTCAATTAAAAAGGGGCATTACATGACTGCATTAGCCAATCTGGCCACAGAACACCAAATTCAAGCATAAACAGACAAAATCCAACTACTACACACAACTAGAACACAATCATCTCTCATAAACCTGGAAAAGCTAGGAATATATAGAGAGTGTAAGAAAAATATAGCCATAAATTTCAAAGATAGCAACACCCTCCCTCTAGCATGGAGATCTCTTTTGAAGTCCAGAAATAAATACTACATGTAACATCATTAACAAATCAGATGACAACTCTTGCTTTAAATTACAATATTCAATTCACCTGTGTTCTTTTCAAACATATTTAACCTGATGATGATAGCTAAAGTTATCAAAAACATTTGTTTATCATTAAATATTTTTCATTTTTGATGGGAGTTTTTGGTACAGTAGAACCTCGATTATCCGGACTAATTGGGGATGAAGNTGATGTTGGATGAAACTTAAGAAGGAAACCTTCTGTATACTCCCTCCTGAGGAATTCTAAATATCGTATCGAGAACCTTCTCCCAGGCATTTACTCCATTCTGGTCATCCACTCTATCCTTGGACAGCAAACAGAATGTATCAGTGCAACAACACACCTATTCAAACAATGTTTAAAAGAATATGTAACTTCAATTAAAAAGGGGCATTACATGACTGCATTAGCCAATCTGGCCACAGAACACCAAATTCAAGCATAAACAGACAAAATCCAACTACTACACACAACTAGAACACAATCATCTCTCATAAACCTGGAAAAGCTAGGAATATATAGAGAGTGTAAGAAAAATATAGCCATAAATTTCAAAGATAGCAACACCCTCCCTCTAGCATGGAGATCTCTTTTGAAGTCCAGAAATAAATACTACATGTAACATCATTAACAAATCAGATGACAACTCTTGCTTTAAATTACAATATTCAATTCACCTGTGTTCTTTTCAAACATATTTAACCTGATGATGATAGCTAAAGTTATCAAAAACATTTGTTTATCATTAAATATTTTTCATTTTTGATGGGAGTTTTTGGTATTTTCATTTCTTTATTATTATTATTATTATTATTATTATCCAGTTTCTGCATTGTTTAAATATAGTCCTAAGTTTCTTTTTGGTTTGGAAAAAGCCTGTAAAGTCAGGGTTCCTACTCAAATTTTTGTTTTAAATTCCCTGACCCTCATGTTCCTTACAGTATGGCACATTAACAAAATAAAACATTACTCAACTTACTATGCACATACATTAGTGATTCTCCAACTTTTTAACTGGTTATTTTTTCTAATTAACAGTTATATATTTTTTATGATCAATGAATTAGTAAAACCAAAAATAAAATTAGAAAGACAGAATTATGGCATGTCTTCTCTACAAAAAACTAAAATGTTTTATTAAATAATAATTTATCTGTCAGCAAACAAAATCAACAAGGCAACAAAGGAAACAAATTCCCTGACTTTTTGACAATTTTTATCAAATTCCCTGACTTTCCATGACTTTTTGAGAACACTAATGTAAATCCCTGACTTTCCAGGTGCATAGGAACCCTGTAAAGTATAAAAGTTTTTTGTTTGTGTGTTTGAATAAAACTGTAATTTATCTATTAATTTGAGTGTAAAAGTGCACTTTGAAACCTATTTACATTACAGAATTCTCACTCAGAAATTCTGTAGAGAGAAGAGAGACTGATTGTAAAATTTTACTGATAGGATCAGATAAAATTATGACTATTATTGTTTGTCAATCTAATAGAGTCAGCCATAATACGAGTAAATATGTCAAGAACAATAGATTAACAAATCAAAGTAAGATTCTGAAATTTGAATTCTATGAAAGAAAATAATTTATGTTTTAGTAAATTACAAATAAAATTCACAACAACAATGCAAAAAATACAAAAATGATAAGACAATATTTTCAAATTAGATTTTTGAAATTATTATTATTTTTGTATTTAACAATTTTGAATACGTGGTAATTGATTTTTGTATAGATTTTTAATATTTTCTCTAATAAACTGATTTTAATGAACTTATTTTGATAGTTAATTTTAAGTATATTTAAATATCAATAAGAAATATATAAGAAATTTATTAAGTTAAAATATAAATAATTTAAGTAATAATGTTATTTGAGAGTCAAACAAAACAAGAGAAACCCTGATGATATGATTTCATTAGAAGCCAGGATATGTCAAAATGTCAACTTTCTGACCTGATCTCCGTGTCAACTGATGCATTCTCAGAGTTGATAATGATACCTTTCCCTTGACTATTAGTTATCTCTGAGGAATTTGCACCTTTGAATACAACTAGGAATGGTCAATTTTAGTCAGTCATTGCCCATTCTTCAACTCATAAAGATTAGCATTTGTGCACCTTTCTACCCAGTTAGATTTGTGCTTGTGTGTGCGCTTCATCTGCATTTTAGTTCAGGTTCTGTTCAACATGGATCATCTAAATTTGAAGCTCTTTCTAATCGAGAACTATTATTTTCAACATCAAGAACTATTCCTTGTGCTTCCCAACATAGGAAATATTGTTTGAATATAAAGTTATTGTAAACTCTAAACTCTCTCTCTGCAATAGTAAAAGACGTAATGCAAATCCTATGTCTTACTTAAATGTATACTATACGGGACTTTCATGCCTGTATGAACTTTCATACCATCTAGTAAATATTTTAAATGTAGTTAACTATGCTAAGTGACTCCAACTGAATCTTGTCATTTCCTTCTCTCCTCTTACCACTAGTGTCTTGTATACAAGACCACATTACTTCCATCCACAAAATGCTCAAAAACTCAAATGATAGGTGTATCCTATTTGGTGTCAGAAATTTCGAAGTGTAATTAGTCACTCAACAACAAGTATTAAAGAGCATAAACCTCACAGTTATATAAAGTTCATCATAATTTAGATTTTTATCTAAATATTTTCATTTCTCATGCTACACTGTTTACAAGTGAGAAAATATATAAAAATTTAATTTTTTACAAAAACAGTAAAATGAATTTCTATTACTTTTGATAGATAAAAACCACACTCTTATGTAAGTTAGAAATGATAATTGTTAAAAAATCAAATATCTTATTGTTAACACTGTAACTTTAAAGTGTAAAAGTATTTTCTTTTGATTTGAATAAAAGTTTGTGGTTTTTATCTATCAAAATTAATAGAATAATGCAATTTAATAAATTCATGTAAAGCTTTACCTGAAGTTGCTTTTAGGTAAAGTTAGTTTTTTAATACATTAAAAAACAGTAATATTTAGTATGTTACAAAAAAGATGATCACATGACAATGTATAAGAGACTATCACAAATATGTAATCAATAACAACATTTTATATTAAATTATCTGTATCATAAATAAAAGACTAAAACATAGTGTCAACAAATAGTTATACATAAAAATTAAAATTTTTTAAGGAAAATCATTTCATTTTACATATAAATATAGATTATTTTAAAATTACCTGAATTAGAGGTATCATCCATGTTAATACTCCTAATAAATTAGGCCATGATTGTGGTCCTACCACTAAAAGTTGTGATCTCTTTATATTATTTATAAATGGATAATTGATCAATTTTAAAATATATATTATTTCTTCAGGTTTTTCAGTTGTGGTATAACTTGGATCCAGCCAACAATACATAAACTAAAAACATTTTTAAAAATAATTTTCACAAATATTAAAAAATAGTAAAATTTTAAATTAATTTTTTTTTATATGTATGTTTACCTGTTTATATATACACACATACATACATATATATATATATATATATATATATATTATATATACAT
>NW_019384957.1:380272-391652 GCF_000671375.1 Centruroides sculpturatus | reverse complement strand
GCTCTTTTGACAAGTGCCCTAAATGCTGCCAATATACAGTGGTACCTCAGGATACGAAATTAATCCGTTCCGAAACTGAGATCGTATCATGAAAATGTCGTAAGGTGGATCATCTTTTCCCATACGATTACATGTAAAACCAAATAATTCGTTCCAACGCGAAAAACATACTCAAATTAAAGCCAAGTAATACAGTACATTAAAAAAAATAACTGTAGTAAGAAAAACAAATGAAAAATGCGAACTAATGTAACGTCGTATGGTGAGTTTTTGTTCGTATCATGGAGCAAAAATATGTTCGAATTTTAAGTCGTATCCTGAAAATTTCGTATGCTGGGGCGTTCGTAACCTGAGGTACCACTGTACTTATTTTTTCATCTCAGTTTATCAAATATTTCAATAATGTTTTTATCTACCATTTATAAATTTTAAATACTTTTCACTGTCAACAGTTGAACATATTTCTTTGCTGTCAACTATAAGATCCACTTTAATCAGAGAAATTGCATCTTTAATCTTTCTTATCCAATCCAAATGATACTATCCTCCACTCTGATTAGTTCGATCACAATTCGGTCAATCCTAGATGTCATTTGCATACTCAGATAGAGATTGATCAGATTGCTATAGTTTGTTTATACACATGATTTGAACAATTAGAGTAATCTTGAATCAATTTATTTTATAAATGTCTGTGAGGACATATCTTATTACTAGGACTTATTGTATTGGTGTTCTTTTTCTACAAATAGAGGAAAACTTATTCAGAAAAAAGCAGACTTTATTGTTCACCTGGTATTTTGCCTGTACACACTATATTTGTGTTCTGGACTTCAAAGTCCCTCTTCGGCAGGTTTACAATAGCACGGTGCTAAAAACAAAATTTATAAAAATTACGACAATACATTAAAAAATTCCTGACATAATAATGTAGGGATACATATACATAATAAAGTACACTGTTAAAACCATAACATAGCAAACTGTTTTACCATTAAAACAATAAAACAGATTAATGAAGTAAAAACACTTATTTATCATTAAATCAATAAGACTATAAACTTATTTATAGTAGAACAGTGATTTACAGAAACAGTACATACTTGTAAATATATATATTTTAATATGATTTTATGTGCTTTAAACATTTTTCTAGTGATATTACGACTTCAATATTTGTGGCGGACAGACGTAAAGCACAATAAAATGACTTAAACTTGATTTTTATTTTTCCATATACTTTTTTGACAAACAACATATAATCGGGAACAACGTAAGTCGAAGTATACCTGTATTAAATTTATCAAGAGATAGCACCTAACATCTTCCTCTCGACCAAATTACTTGATATTTAATTATTAATAGTAGCATTAATATAACCCAATATAATCAAATAATCCTTTGCCATTAAACTTCCTCCCAACACAACCTAATAATTAATTTACAAGTTCTGGAAAAAAATAATTGGCTCAAAGCAGGACTTGAACTCAGAACTCCACTTATTGTGCAGTCGCATTGCCAGTTATGCTACCTGGACCTTTGTCCAATCTTCTACTCCAGAACTATTAATTTGTATATAACCATATTTGGTTACTTATGGCACTGGGTAGAGATGATTCAGTACCCACGGCCTATAACTCCTGCTATGGCACTCAGCTGGCTATCGCATCTACGGCAGCATGGTGATAATTTAATTATATCAAAATATGGCACCTAATGCCTACCTCTAGTACCAAATTACTTAGTATTTAATTATTAATAGTAGTAGTAATATAGCCTGAAATAAACCAGCAATTATTTGGCTTTAACTATTGAGTTTAAGATGTTGATACTTAAAATAATTTACTACCATAGCCAGTAACTGACTACTGACTTCTCAATAGAGTAAAAATGTTCAACAGCTTATTATAAACACTATTCATTATATTTTATATAATGTATAANTGTTACACGACCACTTTTATGTCTTCACCCTGTCGACCTTTAAGAACCAAAATTTAATAGTATTAATGCCCCTTTATACGCAAGCTACAGTGCCACGTTTCGTTTCTTAAACTTTACCCGTTCTGAGAACAGAAAATAAAGAAATTAAACAAATTAGACGCCAACACACACACACGCACGAATTTTTCCCGTTTATTGACATTTTTGAGGGGTTCGGGAGGTCTCCAAACGTGTAGATTTGAAAAAATAAAAAAACTTGGAGGGTCAAATTTGACACGATTCCAATACTTTTCTGTTTTATATACATGATAAGTTGGTAAGTAAAAAGGAGTTGGAGTCGGTGGATTTTTTGACGACTCCGGCTAAAACACCAAAACTCCACGACTCCGACTCCACAGCCCTGCTTTTTTTTCTATTCTACTTCTTCCATGATATAGTGCGTATGGCCACATGAAACAATTTCACTAAAACCAGTTCTTGGGTTAGAACTCATATTGGTGCTTCACAAGTTCCCATGGCAAAATTGAATTTTTAGAAGTAATGTATACTACTAAGAATATTAAAGAATGCATCATTCTTTAATATTCTTAGTAGTATACATTACTTCTAAAAATTCAATTTTTAATATCAGATTTAGATACACAACCAAATAATTGCCTTAAATAATGGGGCTATAATAATGATTGAATACATTGAATACATGTAATTTGTTACTAGAGGTATACATTAAGTGCCATCTCTTATCTAAATTAATAATTAATTAAATAAATTTAGAATTATGTGGAAGAAAAGAACTAGACTGGGGCAGGGCTTAAACCCTCAAACTCTGCTTGCCATGCTGTGCACTTTCTAGTTGTGCCACCTGAATCCTGAGTAAGCCTGTGTTTGATATACTTAATATCAGATTTAATAAGTATTTTAATAATTTGATACTTTTTTATGAAATAATGAAAATATTTATCTTTTCAAATTAAACTGCTTGATTAATATTGTAAATTCTGTGCAAACATTAAAATTACAAAAATGATATGATTAATATGATGTGATATATGATTAAAAAATACAGAGCATAAAACTGAAAAACACTTACTTCAAAAATATGATAAAAGGATTTAGTTGTTGGATTGGACAGAATTCTAGTACCATGTGGAAAAGAATAATTTTTCTCTATCAAGAACTGAAAAAATATAAAATATGATACATAATTAAATAATATATATATATGGCTTCTAAAATACTACATTTAAACATAGAAAAGTTTTGTCATATAAAAAAAAATTATTTAAATTTTAATAACAAATTTAAATCATTTTTTGGGGAAATTTTTAAAAGTTTTCTTAATTCTAAGTTAAAAACTTATCAACTCACTTCATATCTAAATAATGTTATAAAAAAAATTGAATGCGTTTTAATATTTTATTTAGAAATAATATTTTGAGAAAATATAAAATGTAAATTATTCCTTTAAAAAATTAAATTATTTTATGTAATCAAAGCTTTAGTTTTCATAGTTTTGCAATTCAATTTCAGAAAACTTCACATGATACTAACATGTGTTTAAAAAAACTAATGTCAATCTCTGTAAAATCAGATGTTGAAGAAAATTCAGCATAAACTAATTAAATTTCACAAAATTAAGTGAAAATGAATTCAAAAAATTCTTAGAATAATCTAATTTTAGCTAAGTAATTTCATATCATCATACCAGTAAGTAATTTCTGTAAGGTCCTAAACTATATTTGGCTTTAAATAATGAAGTTTTTCCATAAAAACAAAAAATAATGAAATTAAAATTTTTATTTTGAAAATTTTAGAACTTGTATTAGTGAAAACAGATGAATAGTAAATAAATTCCTGAAAGAAATATTCAGCATCATTTTTTAAATGTTATCCAAAACAAAGATATTTGCAAATTTGCTACATAAGAATTGTAAAGGAAAATATGACTGAAATATTATAAATATTATTTTAAAATAGCTTTCACAAAACAGAAATTAGAAAGTTATTATAAATGTATTTTTTGGTTTTCTTCTAATAAAAACATGCACTTATAATAATTTATTTCTAAATTGAATATACTCAAAAATCCAGCAGTTATAACCTTAACTGTCAATTTTAAAATAAAAACAAACATTTTTGGTCATTTTAAAACAACCATCTTAAGGTTTAAAAAAAAATGGTTGTTTTAAAATGACCGTTTTTATTTTTAAAGTGAAAGTTAAGGTTATAAACAGTTGGATTTTTGGTTTTTTGAGTGTATTCAATTTAAAGACATCCAGTTAAAGGAGGCAGTAATTTATTTTCATTCTTTTCTAAAATTTTGATAAAGTTGAAAGAAATATCAATGTATTTAACTTTACAAAAATAAACATAAAACAAAATTATTTTATAACATATAAAAATATTTTTTTACTTATAAATACAGCATATCATCAATATCATTGATAGGTCCTTAGAAATTGCACTGTTAAGTGAATGACATAACGAAACCAATTCTACCATAGGCCAAATGACATAAGCAAAAGTTAAGTTCATAAAGTATATTTCTTGTTACAAAAACATCACTTAATTTCTAAATAAAAACCCAACACTTCTTTAATATGAAAGATTAGAATAAATGTTAATTATACTTATCACATTTCAGAAAAATTAATAAAAACAGGTAAGATAATTATTTACCCAATTTTGAGAATTAGTGAGTGATGGCTGTCTTAGTGGTGTGGAGAAAAGCTAAATCCTCACTCTAGAAATGGATAAAGAAAAAATGTTTGCAGAGGGAAAATTATAAGGAGTATCTCCAATATGCAATTAAAAAATTAACAATTAGTTATTCCTAAGAACTAAAGCGTGTGCTATATAAATTGAAAGTGGTAAATTCAAACAAGGCACATTTATTTTGACATTAAATGATGTTTTACATGTTGTTAATGTGAATATAAGTTTATATTATTTGAAAAAAAGTGAAAGTATAACAAATACAGATTATATTAATCAGATTTCAAGAAAAAGAATTCATTTAATAATATTCTAATTCAATCATGTTTGCAAGCTCCAGCATTTATTTCCCATTTCATAGAATCAATTTTACTACTTATAAAGAAAATTCAATGGAAATAATTGTAAATAATTACAAATGTATCTTTCCTCAACAATGTTATAATAAAATAATGTTAAGTGAGGACTTGCTATATTTATAAAATAAATTGACAAAAACAGCATATCCCACTATAAATTTAATGTGTTTCTGAAAAAAATGTTAATATTGAAAGATGTTTTCATTATTTTTTTAAGTTAAAATTTTAACCTAATGTCAATACATCTGAATAATCCCAACTAATTTCCTCAAATAGCACAAACACTAATATATCTATCAATCCATGATATAACTCCAATTATCTTACTAACGAGCATTTAATGCAGTCATTAAAGGATATCTTTATAAGCAGTAGTTAAACAAATAAGTTTTTAGAAAGTTTGTAAAAAATTCCTAACAACCCTTTACAGTATAACTTCATTATTTTGAGGTTAAACAAAATAGCTCCTTGTCGAAATAATAGGACCAACTTCTCAAGTGTTCCCAAAAATTGATTTTCCAAGTTTCGTTCAAACAGGAGACCTGAACATCTGACCCTCTCATTAATAATTTAAGCTATTTTGAAAAACTGTCAGTTGTCAGATACTTACTAAAAACAACAAAAATGTAATCAAATTACATTCAAAGTAAGACCTAAAAATAACATATGAAAAAAGCTTAAGTGCTTCAAAAAGAATTATCACAAATTTTGTCTAGAGCAGTGTTCTGCAACCGGTGTGCCGTCACATGGTGAAAGGTGTGACATGAACTTTACATATTCTGTTAATTTCAAGTTTCATTTATATATTTTTATTGCAGTTGTTGTGTTTCTTATGCTTGTATTTCATTCTCTGTCGCAGCACTGATGAAATAAGATGATGATTGTTTATTCTTTATTACAAATAAATTTGCTCACAGGTGTTGATGTCTGTTTAATAATAATAATAATAATAGTTTAGTGCAGGCATGGTCAACATCTGGCCCATCTATTGAATTTATGTGGCCCGTGATTAACATTTCAATGTTAGCTACTCAAATCCGAATATCTCCATGAAAATTCTGAAGGCTATAAAAAAAAAAAGGTCAACAAGTACTGTGCAATTAGAGTTAATGTTCCATTAGAAATGTCAAAACGTATCTGTAATCTCTATGTACAATTTAGTCTCTACAGGGTGACACCACAATGAGATCTCACACCACCTCAAAATCTTCCTAGGGCAGCCTCTAGTTCAGCCTGTGAAAAACTTTTCTTTCCAATTCAACCTGGGGGCAAAAACTGTTGGCCATCCCTGGGTTAGTGTCATTACGTAATTCTATTAATAGTATCATATCATATGTTTTTGAGGGAAATAACATTTTGTTGTGTCGTGTTGAGTCATGGGTGTGCCGCAAGTAGAAGAAAAAGGTTGCAGAACACTGGTCTAGAGGATCAATGACTAGTTCTATGAAGAATTTCACCATCTTCAGTTTGAGATTACAAAAATCTGATGAAAACATGCTCTTTTAACAGCTAAAGCAATATGTACGCATTCTATCCTAAATACACACATGTATTTAATGGATTTTGGAATAACCAAAACAATAAATTTTTGTGAAAAATGGCCAAAATAATTAAATGCCAAACAGATAGATTTCTTTTATAAAAATAAAAAAGTTCTCTCTTCATTGGTAATGTGTACAATGTCTGAATGACCTTGTACAATCAATGTATCAATTGGTAAAATCAAAACTGAAACTGCCACTTGGGCATGAAAACTTTCATATAAACACATAATATGATAGAAGATTTAAACAATATTTTTGTGGTCATTGGACCAGATAATGACTTCAAATTTCATTGTACAAATATTTCAAATTATCTGAACTAAAATACATGCAAAATCCTATTCTCTTGGCTGGGAATTAGAAATGACTTCAAATAACATGATACTTTGAATTATAAAATACTGAAATAACAAGGTTTTACCATATTAGGAATTCTATATTAATTGTGTTTTCTTTAATATGTATTAGATGGCAAAAAAATGTTTATATATATATTTACATATATATTATATAAAAGAACAACAATGAAGTAGATAAATGAGATATGACCCTACTGTAATGAACTGTTAAGAATAAGCTCATAAGATAGCACTGAAATTTTGTAATAAAAATACATAACCAAAATAGAACACAGAAAAAGACATTGAATAAAACAGACAGACACCAGAAACAGAACTACTCTAATTTTCATTTTTATTAGTGCAATTTTCAAATTTTTCATAAATAAACTTGGAATAAATGTGTAATATCAGGATTCTTTAATTCAGATGTTATAATGGAGTACTAATGAGCATCATTTATTGTAATGGGAATTCAAATACAGAGGGTTCAGATACTGAAATACAAATGTACAAATATAAACTTTCTGAAATTTTTCAAAAATATACAAAATGTGTCGATATTTTTATTTTAGTAAACTTACCTCTTGCACTTGCTGAATACATTTCTGCATATACCATTTTTCTGATAAAGGTCTTACATCTTTCACAGAACGTTTCTCTGTAACACTAACACGTTGCACAAGTTGGAGTAATTTTGATGAATAATTAGAAGAAAATGTAGGCTGTGCTGAAGGTCTGTAAAATTTAATTTAAATCATTTCATTTATTATTATCCAATAAAAAACCATAGAGGGTATATATTTTTAAATTCTTTGATAAATATTAATTCAATTAACTAAAACCTAGTATATAGGCCTCTTTCATATATAAGACACAAAAGTGAAAGTTGAAAAGGAATGTTGACTTTTTCATGGATAGGATGCTCTCATGTATGGGTCACATCCTACAGCCAAAGTTTTAAGATATTTTTAATTACAGTAGAAACATGAAAATTCATCATGTTCTATAATTCATCACCTTGAAAAGGTGTTATTTTTAGATGCTGACTCATAATTCATACACAGTGTGTAATAGCCAGTTCTGGTCAGCTGCTGTATTTAGCAATGCGCGCAAGTGTTTTAATTGTGTTTATCATTCCAAGTTTTGATTCTCATTTTACATACTGTATTTGGACCAATTAAAAGTGGATTATATTTCCTGTAATGGCTTCAAAAAGATCATCTACAGTCGACCCCCCTATAAGATATAGATACGTTCCAATTTATTAGGAATCCGATTTCTTACAAGTCGTTCCAATCACAGCCCGACACGTGTCAAGTTTACGGACTACGGCTGATTGAAAGGTTTTCTTCCATAAAATTAATCGATTCTACACTAATCCGACTCAACATTTCCAAAATACGTATATTTTTTCGTAGTTTTATAGGAATCGTAATTATAGGGGGGTCGACTGTATTACCAATCTATTGATCTGCCATTGAAATTCAAAATTCTGCAGTGATTTAGAAAAACAGAAAGAGCCAGCAAAGTGTAAAATTTACAAAACTCCTCGTCAAGAATGGAAGTTTCCAATGGTGATGTAAGTAAATATATTAGATTTACTTGAGTGGCAAACACAGATTTAGATGAAGCTATGTATTTATGGTTCGTACAACAACAAAGTTTAGGCATTCATCTGAGCGGTCCCATTTTAATCCAAAGAGCACTAGAGATAAATACAAAAATAAACAGAAATCCTGAATTTAAGACAAGCATAGGGTGACTATGGAAATTTAAACAGTAACACAGGATTTGGCAGCTGTCTAATCAAGGAGACGTTAGGAGTGCTGATAATGAATGTGTTAAAAGTTATTGAAAACTTGATCTCTCAGATTTCAAATTTAGACTTAAGTAGAGAACAAGTGTATAACTGTGATGAAAGTGGTCTGTAGTGAGAAGCTCTACCAATGAAAACTTTAGTGCCTAGTTCAGAAACTTTGGCTCCAAGATATAAAATGAGGAAAGAAAGACTGACTATTATGGTTTGTTCAAATGCAAGTGGAAATCATAAACTTCCATTAACAATGGTTGGGAAAGCTAAGAAACCAAGAGCTCCAAAAAATTTTAATAAAAAATTATTGCCTGTTGACTATTACATTTAAAAAATGCAAGGATGGATCAAGAAATTTTTACATCCTGGTTTTGTAATGTGTTTGTAGTTCAGGTGAAATTGTATCTTAAATCTAAAAATCCAGTAATGAGTCCACTCGTTGTTTAACTTTTCCAAATTAGGACTGGTGCATCTCAAGATGCACCAGTCCTAATTTGGAATAAAGCTTCAAAGAGGGTAACAAAATCATGTCCCCACCATACACACACATACATATATATATACAAAAAAAACCCCTGAATTTTTTTGCATTTCTCAACATTTCTAGGTCGAGTCCAAAAACGTAAAAATCTTCCAGGGGGTCATTTTCTGACTGATCACCATACTTTCCCTCTGTTATATACAAGTTATAACAGCCAGGAAAGTAAAAATATACCAGAAAAAGTGCTTTTAATTATTTCAATGGATGTGCTGGAGCATTGTCTATAATTATAGACAATGCTCCAGCACATCCATTGAATTACTTAGAAGTTGATAAAGATATAAAATATATCTTTCTTCCTCCCAACACCTCCTCTCTGATTCAGTCAATGGATCAGGGAGTAATTGAAAATTTGAAGCATTGCTACTAAAAAAATATTTGTTCAACATTTTATTTCTTCTGATATGGATACAAATTTGGACAATTTTGGAAACTACACTATTGAACATGCAATTTTAAACATTGCCAAAGCAAGAAATAATGTTCCAAAGAAACATTGTCTCAAAGTGCAACAAAATTTGGTCATCAGATGAACTTAATGGAAGTAACAAGGATGAAAACAAACAATTGCTGGATGATATTTCTTGAATGTGTAACAACACTTTTCAAATATAAAAGGATGATGTAAATGACTGGCTGAATGTGAATAGCTGATTTGGGGTATGAAATTTTCAACAACAATGAAATAATAGAGCAAGTAACTAAGGACATAAACAATGAAGAAAATGAAACAAATAATGATGATGATGACGATGATGACAAAGACAACATAACTAATTCTTGACATTTTAATTACAAAGAAGTTGAGGAAATGTTATCAAAATGCATTGAATGATACAAACAGAAAAATGAGGCAGAAGTTCTAGACAATGATATTTAATTTTCAATTATATTTAAAGGGAAACGCATGCACAGAAGTTCTCTGCATTTGAACTTGTCCTATTGTTTGATCTTATTTAAACATTGCACAAGGAATGCATGCGCATATGGTATTCAAAATCTCTCACCATTTGATTTTATATTCGAATGTTAACTGCCAGCCTGTTTTGAATTAAAAAGAAGCCTGAAGAAGAGCCGAGAAGGGGTTACAAAAATGTTCGTCACTCAAATGTTAATCGTATTCATACCAGTTAATGGTTAATGTGAGTCATATTTTAGAAATTTTGAACTTAATCACAATGTGGCATGTGCACAACTTAGCAATCACAAAGGGATGGAAAAAATAATTTTAAAAATTCACATAGTTTTTAAAAATGTAATATGTACTGTACATACAAAGACAAAAGAACAATTTTTTTAACATTCTGGCAAGATTTAAAATATGTAAGGTAATTTTTAAGTTATATTCTTAACTTTGATAAAATGTTTTCCAAAAGATTTTGTAAAAAATAGAATATAAAAGTTATGTATTGTGTTAATTAAAACTAAAAACACATTTTAAATACAAAAGTATTTGTTTTAATTATTACAGTAGAGCGTCGATTTACCGAATCAATTGGGGACTGGGGCTGTTCATATAACTGATATTTCGGATAACCGATTATGTACGAAAAAATATATTAACCTATCCCATGTTGAAATTTTTCTCCGTTGCATGTCGCTTCGCGTTGAATTTTTGTCGATGTTAAGCCTAACAAAGACTATTGTATCGTTAAAAATTATTTTTTTATTTTGTACAAACAAAATAAATATATTGAAAAATATAAAAACAATAAAAAATTATACTTCAGAAGTTAATTTAGTATCAAAAACGTAAAATATTTGAGTAGCCGAAGACATAGCCAAAGATTACAGCGCCACAGCACTGGCGAAAATTTAAATTTGTCGACTGGAATTCCTTCGGATAACCGACGTTTCGGATAACCGACCTTCGGATAAACGATGCTCTACTGTATTTATAATACTTTCTTTTTGGAAAACACAACAGCCTTAGAAGTCTATAATACTATAGAAGGTTTGAAAAACAGCACTCCAGACATCAGTTTCTTAAATATTGAAATCTTAAAACACATATCTGAGTTACTTTGTACTCGAATATTTGTTGTCTCGGGAAAAAAGTGGAAAGACAAATTTTTATGACAAACGGATACGTAAATCGTAAATTTAAGGAAAATAAATTCTAGAGC
>NW_019384957.1:370543-379190 GCF_000671375.1 Centruroides sculpturatus | reverse complement strand
CAAATATATCGCTATAATTCGTCACCAGAGGGATATCGGCCTAATCTACATTTGTCAGCGCTAATCCTCAGTAGATAAAGAGCCAAAGAGCCAGAAACCCAATGGACAAAGATGAAGTAACAAGACGTCGTAAGATTTACCATTCCAATTTTAAAGAAGATTTTTTCTTAATATTTATTGGTTTTTTTGTGTTTTTAAGGAACTTTTTAAATATAGGCAGTTGTGTAGCCTAAAAAGGAAGGTCCAGCTGTCTGTACTTTGTTCTAGAACACTTTGTAAAAATGGTAATCGTCTGAAATATATTTTTAGAACGACTTTGTCTTTTAATTTTGTAAAAAGTAATTTATTCATCTGACGGAAATCCAAATATATCGCTATAATTCGTCACCAGAGGGATATCGGCCTAATCTACATTTGTCAGCGCTAATCCTCAGTAGATAAAGAGCCAAAGAGCCAGAAACCCAATGGACAAAGATGAAGTAACAAGACGTCGTAAGATTTACCATTCCAATTTTAAAGAAGATTTTTTCTTAATATTTATTGGTTTTTTTTTGTGTTTTTAAGGAACTTTTTAAATATAGGCAGTTGTGTAGCCTAAAAAGGAAGGTCCAGCTGTCTGTACTTTGTTCTATAACACTTTGTAAAAATGGTAATCGTCTGAAATATATATTTTTAGAACGACTTTGTCTTTTAATTTTGTAAAAAATATTAAATAATTTTTAATAATGTATGGTTAATAAGGATCTATTTTAAGCTTACAAACAAATAAATTTTAGTTTTTAATATAGTACAGAAAAAAAGTAATCTAAATTTACGAATGCATGTACTGTAAATACAGTACATACTTGTAAATATATATATTTTAATATGATTTTATGTGCTTTAAACATTTTTCTAGTGATATTACGACTTCAATATTTGTGGCGGACAGACGTAAAGCACAATAAAATGACTTAAACTTGATTTTTATTTTTCCATATACTTTTTTGACAAACAACATATAATCGGGAACAACGTAAGTCGAAGTATACCTGTATTAAATTTATCAAGAGATAGCACCTAACATCTTCCTCTCGACCAAATTACTTGATATTTAATTATTAATAGTAGCATTAATATAACCCAATATAATCAAATAATCCTTTGCCATTAAACTTCCTCCCAACACAACCTAATAATTAATTTACAAGTTCTGGAAAAAAATAATTGGCTCAAAGCAGGACTTGAACTCAGAACTCCACTTATTGTGCAGTCGCATTGCCAGTTATGCTACCTGGACCTTTGTCCAATCTTCTACTCCAGAACTATTAATTTGTATATAACCATATTTGGTTACTTATGGCACTGGGTAGAGATGATTCAGTACCCACGGCCTATAACTCCTGCTATGGCACTCAGCTGGCTATCGCATCTACGGCAGCATGGTGATAATTTAATTATATCAAAATATGGCACCTAATGCCTACCTCTAGTACCAAATTACTTAGTATTTAATTATTAATAGTAGTAGTAATATAGCCTGAAATAAACCAGCAATTATTTGGCTTTAACTATTGAGTTTAAGATGTTGATACTTAAAATAATTTACTACCATAGCCAGTAACTGACTACTGACTTCTCAATAGAGTAAAAATGTTCAACAGCTTATTATAAACACTATTCATTATATTTTATATAATGTATAATTTTTAAAAAAGTATAAATTACCTACATTTCACATTAAATATGCATGTTAAATACTTGTTAAATATTGAAATTCTGAACTATGGTTCTCATACAACACTATCTCTATTATGAAAATAAATTAATGTGCATTATTCTACATTTAAAAAATATTTCATATCTTGATAGCAGATTGTTAATACATCTGAAGAGTCACATGCTAATAAGTATATAATAACATATTAATATATCTATTAATTAATCAACATACTATTGCTATTTATTACATATTTATTTTAAAAATACTATAGTTAAGTTAGATTTTTTTAAATTAAACACAATACAATGAAGTATTTTTACCTTTGTTTTATTACACTAATGGGAATATTACTTATTCCTCCCATGCTGCCTGATGTTCGAAGACGAGGAATAGAAGAACATCTTGCTACTGAATAATCATCATCTCTTTTTGGTTTTTGAATACTGGAAGTTTTGGTAGCACTATTCAAATATTTCTTCATTATTTCTGAAAGAAATATAATATTTTATAAATTAATCATATAGTATCTATTTATATAACACATTAATAAATTAAAATTAGAAATGCATGATATTATAATATATATAAATTTAATGAGAAAAAGTACTCAAAGGTAATTAAATTAATTAATAATAATGCTTATGAAATAATAAAGTCAGAATAATAATATTTAACGTATGTATATTTTTTAAATTTTATGGATATTCAATAAGCTCTTCCAAGACATTTATTGAATGATTGTGTTGCAAATGTAACATTTCTACTTACAATTTAAAGATCATAATTGTATATTACAAATAAAAACTAGGTAGAAGCTACTTTTCAGTACTCTATACTGGTAAATTTGCAGTTCTGAACAAGGAATTTGGATCTCCCAAATTTTAGATCCCTAGACAACCAAAACATCACGGGTGCATATGCTTTTTGTTTTAGATGGATCGATCTGTAGGATCATATCAGTCTTTATCACATGATACAGATCACTTCCATCATGTTTTAGTTGGCTGAAAGTATACAAGCAGAATCAAATCATATTTACTCTGTGAATAAAATTGCTCACAAAGTGGCAAATGGGAGAGTGCACACCATGTGTTTTTGCCTACAACCTTGCAAAATTGTTTCTTAATACAGTGGTACCTCAGGATACGAAATTAATTTGTTCCAAAACTGAGATCGTATCATGAAAATGTCGTAAGGTGGATCATCTTTTCCCATACGATTACATGTAAAACCAAATAATTCGTTCCAACGCGAAAAACATACTCAAATTAAAGCCAAGTAATACAGTACATTAAAAAAAAATAACTGTAGTAAGAAAAACAAATGAAAAATGCGAACTAATGTAACGTCGTATGGTGAGTTTTTGTTCGTATCGTGGAGCAAAAATATGTTCGAATTTTAAGTCGTATCCTGAAAATTTCGTATGCTGGGGCGTTCGTAACCTGAGGTACCACTGTACTTATTTTTTCATCTCAGTTTATCAAATATTTCAATAATGTTTTTATCTACCATTTATAAATTTTAAATACTTTTCACTGTCAACAGTTGAACATATTTCTTTGCTGTCAACTATAAGATCCACTTTAATCAGAGAAATTGCATCTTTAATCTTTCTTATCCAATCCAAATGATACTATCCTCCACTCTGATTAGTTCGATCACAATTCGGTCAATCCTAGATGTCATTTGCATACTCAGATAGAGATTGATCAGATTGCTATAGTTTGTTTATACACATGATTTGAACAATTAGAGTAATCTTGAATCAATTTATTTTATAAATGTCTGTGAGGACATATCTTATTACTAGGACTTATTGTATTGGTGTTCTTTTTCTACAAATAGAGGAAAACTTATTCAGAAAAAAGCAGACTTTATTGTTCACCTGGTATTTTGCCTGTACACACTATATTTGTGTTCTGGACTTCAAAGTCCCTCTTCGGCAGGTTTACAATAGCACGGTGCTAAAAACAAAATTTATAAAAATTACGACAATACATTAAAAAATTCCTGACATAATAATGTAGGGATACATATACATAATAAAGTACACTGTTAAAACCATAACATAGCAAACTGTTTTACCATTAAAACAATAAAGTAAAAACTTATTTATCATTAAATCAATAAGACTATAAACTTATTTATAGTAGAACAGTGATTTACAGAAACAAGAAATTTGCCACCATTTTCCTTTTTTATTTACACATTTCCCCATCCCCTGCACCCCTTCTTGGTCAAATATGGATACCATGTTTCATATAATTTTTTACCAGTATTATTCATGATTTTTGTCTTTGTTTTTTAGTATTTCCAAATGCTCATACCATCTTTTTTGTGTGTTAGATTCTTTTCTAACAATTTTTACAGTGTCCCTAATTATTTGACATCCTTCACTGTTAAATGAACTGCTACAGCCAAATTACTATTATTATACTTAATTGAGAATATGTGTTCTTTAAAACGAATCTTCAAATCTCTGCCAGTTTCATCTATATAAAATTTAGGCACAGTGCAGCAGTAAATAACAGACAGCTTTATTATGTATATTGTTTGCCTTTTGCTACTAATACTACCTTATGTATCATACTGTCATGTCTAATGTAAGTTTACATCTATGTTATATTGTTCTTTAACATTCTACTATTGTAATAGCAAATACCTGTAAACTAATAATTGTCATCAATTGTTGCCATTTCTGTACTTTTTCATATCCATGTAAATAAAAATTTTTTGTTAACTTATATGCTCTATTTCCTAAACAGTTACTTCATAAAGAGTTGATGAGGGACTCGATGTCCAAAATGCATTCTCTTGGAAATAAAATATGATTTTCTAAGGCTGGTCCTGTTTAAGGAATAAATGTTTTTTGATGGGAATCCTTCTGTTTATTTATTTACATCTCAATGTAATTAATCAAAGGGAAATTGTAAGTCAATCTAAAATGTATACAGTATATTATTGTCAGGAATTTTTTAATGTATTGTCATAATTTTTATAAATTTTGTTTTTAGCACCGTGCTATTGTAAACCTGCCAAAGAGGGACCTTGAAGTCCGGAACACAAATATAGTGTGTACAGGCAAAATACCAAGTGAACAATAAAGACTGTTTTTTCTGAATAAGTTTTTCTGGTACTTATCAGTTAGCAGGGTGCCAGTCAATTGATGCAATTTAAACCTAACCTACCCATTTGGGAAATCCTTTCTGAACCAATTATCAACCTAATACATGCGAATTGGATTGTATCAATTGACTGGCATCCTGCTAACCAGAAAGTACCATTTTCCTCTATTTGTAGAAACAGACCACCAGTACAATAAGTCCTAATAATAAGATATGTCCTAGTAGACATTTATAAAATAAATTGTATAAAATAAGGTCACAAAGGAGTATGAATTAATCTTGGATCAGTTTGATAACCTAATATCAGGGGGCCATATTTTGCAGTGTCCCACAGCACATCAATTCCTGACTTTTCACTCCTTTAGGCATGGCCCACAGCTCTAACAAATCCCCAACCACTAAATTCAGCGCTACATTTCTACCCTTTGAATATATATACATTTATAGATAAGTGACTTAAAAGTTACTTCAAGTAAATTATTAGACAGTTGATACTTAACATTGAAATTTCTTTAAAATACTTAAATTCCAAGAATCGTTACTTCATTTTTACTATATAGTTTTAATATTGTTTAAATGTATTAAGAGTATTATAAATAGTTATACCTTCGAAAAATAGTTATACCTACGAAATACAATACATTCGAAAAATACGAAATAATGCTTTGTGTTACAAATTACAATCTATTTTTCCCGCTTTCTAACTGATAAGAAGTGTTGCCAGATCGAGAGAGCCAAATTAGAAAATAATTACAATTGATCTATCGGCATAATGTATTACGATATTAGCATTTTCTATCACAGATACAATTTTTTTTCATATTTTTATTAAATTTTCACATTATTTCTTAGGAATTTATTTTATTTACAATTTTTTTTTTTATTTTCTGTTTTAAAATGGCGTCGATTGTAAAGCGCACTTTAAATTTTTTGTTAGTAAAAATAAAATTAATTTGTAGAGCATAGGAACTGATTCCTATTATGGGCCCTTAAGTTTTCTCCAGGCCTGGAAAAAAATTCGCAGATTGATAGTCCTGTACACGATGCCATTGATGTAAGATGCATCTTGTTATTAATATAAGAGAGAAAGAATAAAATTAATACAGTTCAAAGTTTTATTACGGACAGCAAGACTACACACAAAATAGTAAAAGGGAGAAAAGAGCGCCAAAACTACAACAACGTCATGTATGAGAAACCGGGAGCAAAGGGGTTCCCTATTGACCGCTTAGTGGACAACGAGTTGGTAAAACCCGCTCAATTAGTAACTGAATGGACTTTATAGATTATCGAAGACGAGGAAATCATGAGATTTCTGTCCTCTGTCAGGATCTGACACCAGTTAGGCTAGAGTTAATTTTTTTAAATAAAAAGTTGTAACAAAAATTTATAATCATTTTCATACTTACAAGGGACTGGCGATCTCGATCTCCTCGTGTCCTTGACATTTGAGGCTTTTATACCCGAAATCCCGATTTTTGGTTGGTCCGAAACGGTGGACTCTCGTAACTCTATTGATCCCCTACCTGTTGCTACAGGCGCAATTTGGATCGCGTGGTTGTCGAACACCTCCTTCCGCCCGTACCGCTTTCCCCGGGGTAGGGTCATACTCCTTTCCGAGTGATCGTCCCTTAAATTATCGATAATGTGTTTTCTCCTGTTTCGGAGAAGACGCAGCTGGATTCGTACGGTCCCAGCCGCCGCCCCCTCCGAGGAAGCGTTCGTGTTTTTCGCTTTCAACTCTGTGTAAGGTGATCGCCAAAATTTCTCCTGCTCTCTCTTGCGATCTATGCCCGAGAATCAGTGGGGTAGCTAGAGGGGGCGACCCACACTGGGTGTCACTTGTTTAGGGGTGACACCCAACTGGGAAAAAAATAAAAACTTAAACAAACTATCAAAATGTTTTCCAACGATAAATCACTTAAGCTTGAGGCCATTTAAACAAGTTATCTATATTAAATACAGTACTGTAATTTAATTTTACAGAATCTTTTCCGAATCTTATGATCGCACTANAAAAACAATAAAAAATTATACTTCAGATGTTAATTTAGTATCAAAAACGTAAAATATTTGAGTAGCCCAAGACATAGCCAAGGATTGAAGCGCCACAGCACTGGCGAAAATTTAAATTTGCCGACTGGAATTCTTTCGGATGATTAACTTTCGGAAAATCGACGCTCTACTGTATTCCTAAAATTTTCTATAATTTGTCACCCCAGTCCTGGATGTGATGAATTATCAAATTTCTACTGTGATAATAAAACTCAAAAAATTAAAAACTACTGGAGATCACATTAAGTACAATAGATTGCTTCAACTAACAATTTTATATGCAGTTAGCAAACAAAATTTAGCAATTAGCAAATTGCAGTTAGCAATATTTTATTTGCTAACTGCATATAAAATATTTAAAAAATTACTAATCATTTGTGACCATTTATAGTGGATAAAATAATTTATTTCTCATTTTTGACCAATAAATATAATAATAAATGAAAAAAATTTTTTGATGGACATGATTATGGTTATTCTTTTTCCATAACATTATTTTGCATATTCCTAAAATGATTCTCATTCTTTTCTTCTTATATGACTTTTGTTAGGGATTTTATAATTAGTCTGTCAGTATCAAAGAAGGATGAAAGTCATTCATTTAATCTGCTATTAACATATTCTGTATCTATGTCAATTTAAATAAAATACTTATACTTTTTTTTTTTTTTTAATTTGTGGTTTTAGGCCCCTTGCCACTCAGAGAGCACAAAGAGGCCAAAGAATACTTATACTAATAACATGAGGTTTCAAACATTATTCAAATGTAAGTGTTCAATAATATTCTTGAGAATTAACATTTCCTATAAGCAAGCATTGCAAATTCTACATCATGATGGCTTGTATCCATTTTTAATGAAAATATACTTTTTAAAAATAAAGTTGCATTTGTATAATTAATTTAAGTGGTGTAATTAATAATACATTTTAATATAATTATAATTTTTATCATAAATTTATTGTAAATGTTACTAAAAAACTACCTCACTGTGCAACACATTTTAGAATATTAGATATTTTTATGTTGTAGACATTTTTGAAAACTCAATTTTATCAGAAAATGCAATGCAATGCAATAAATGAAACATCAAGTTACTCATGGCACTGACTGGGAATTATTTCATCACCCATGGCCCTCAGATAGCTATCGCTTTATCCCAGCATGGTGCATATCTAAATTAATAGTTATGGAGATGAAGATCAGACAGAGGTCTAGATAACATAACTGGCAACACATCTGCACAGCAAGCTAGAGTCACAGTTTGAAACCCACTTCTGGCTGATTCTTTTCTTTCCAGAACCTTCTAAATTATTAAAAATATAAATTTAATCATAATTACAGGTATACCTCGCCTTACGTCGGTAATTGGTTCCAGGAGAATGACTTAAGTTGAATTTACTTATCTCCAAATCTACTTGTCACTAGGATAAACCATAAATTGCCAATTCCGGTCCTGTATTTTATTTATTAAATAATTGGATTTCCGTCAGATGAATAAATTACTTTTTACAAAATTAAAAGACAAAGTCGTTCTAAAAATATATATTTCAGACGATTACCATTTTTACAAAGTGTTCTAGAACAAAGTACAGACAGCTGGACCTTCCTTTTTAGGCTACACAACTGCCTATATTTAAAAAGTTCCTTAAAAACACAAAAAAACCAATAAATATTAAGAAAAAATCTTCTTTAAAATTGGAATGGTAAATCTTACGACGTCTTGTTACTTCATCTTTGTCCCTTGGGTTTCTGGCTCTTTGGCTC